>NC_044049.1:8981200-9021200 GCF_902167405.1 Gadus morhua | reverse complement strand
GCCTGGGATTTGAAACACCGTCTCCCCTTTGTGCCAATTCTTTTTGTGAAACAAAATGGGTGAATTGTGAATAGTTTTCTCCAGATGAATGGGCATTTCAATTTTTGAGCCGCAGGGTTCCCTGCTCTCTGTGCACAATATATGGTTACAATTGAAATATAATATTTATTTAAATGTTCAACCCGGCTGGATTCCAATAAATCTTTATTAAGCAATGACAATTTGACAGGTTAAAATCGAAATCCTCATAAATATATATAAATATAATGAATTACGAATGACAAATTAGTCAGAGTGCATTGCAAGAACACACAATTACAATCAGTGACCTACAAAGAAAGTATCTCAGAAGGGATAATTATTCAATGTTCCCTCTCGTTCATTGTTCAAAAAGTCCTGCAATTATGGATTGAACAACGGATAATTTTCTCAAATTTGAGTATTGTAACGTTAGAGGGTCAAAAACACATTACGTGTGTTATATCACCACTCACATTACCTTTTACTAATAATATTATACGTATATATATCTATATATATGTATATACTGTATGTGCATATATATTTTTTATTTTTTCCCCCTCCAATTCCTTGATGGATAGGATGTGAGTGATCTTGACCTGAGAATATGAACTAAACTCCATTTGAAAAGACTAACGCCATGGTTAACACACAACCAAAACTTCTTGTGACACCTCCTTCATCTCCGATTTACTCAGCTGCACCTGGGCACACCTACACAAACCCGCAGCAACCGCCAAGCTCGCGCGCATTGTCACGCACAATATTATTTCTCAGATTCAACACACAGCCTGCCCTCACCCTTCTCCCCCCCCCCACCCCTCTCCTTCTCTCTCTCTCGCCCCACATACCACATATAGAATCTTTATTGCTCGAAATCCCCTTTCACTGCAACTCGAAAAAAGCTGGCCGGCTCGATCCACATTAGCACAAAAATAAAGTTAAAAAGGGCACAGAGGGTTCCCATTATTCAGCGGAGTATGCATTAAATTACTGATTTAGTAGCCAGGAAGCAAAGAAGGAAAGAGCTATGCCGGGGCCGAACATTTTTGCATAGGAGGACGCCAAGGAAAAAAGGAAACACATTTGGTTTTTCTCAAAATAGATAAATAAATGAGCTCAGACCCAATTCCATTAATACCTCAATAACGATATGATAAAGCGGGCGGATAATGATCCTCGATCCAAGGAGCTCTTGGAGGCAGGCTGAGCTGCAGAGCTCATTCAGTCGGGTACGGTGCAGGCTCACTCCGTCTCCCAGAACCCATAACGCTGGGGGGAAACGCAGTACCGTTCTGAGACCCCGAGGCTATTGAACAGTCATTCTTATAAGTTTAAAAACAACAACATTATTGACAGAGGATTAGACCTATAGCAATTGGAAAAAGTTCACTTAGTCACACATGGTCCCCTCCTTTTCATTCATTCGAAAACCCCCCCAGTAAAGGTTAGCCATTGCGCTAAACCCTACACCACCACCACCAACACCACCACCACCAAGGCCACCACCACCACCAAGGCCACCACCACCACCACCACCACCACCGCCAATGCCACCATCATCACCACCACCACCACCGCCAGCACCACCGCCACCAACACCGCGAACGCCACCACCACCACCACCACCACCACCACCACCACCACCACCACCACCACCACCCCTGCAAGCGGTGCGGAGGACGGGGACTGTGGTGTTGCTGCTGCTGGGTGGAGGCCTGGTGCGGCTCCACTCTGCTGATGAAGGCTGCTGAACAGCTCCAGCGGAGAGTCCCGGGGATAAGGTACCCTGACAGTAGTCCCCAGATAGGATTGATTTCGCAGTCACTACCCCCTTCTTTCCTTTCCATTCCATAAAGCCCCTTCCCCCCCCCCCATACACACACACACACACACACGCACACACACAGCCAGAGTTGCTGCACATTTTTATCAACTGGACTTATTTTTTCAGTCCAAATTGTTATATTGCCCCCCCCCCCCCACACACACACACACACACACACACACACAAACATAAATACACACATACAAACACAAACACACACACACACACACACCACACTATAGATTTAAACACACACACACAAACCATCGGCACACACACACACACACACACACACACACACACACACACACACACACACACACACACACAATACAGTCACTGGAATATGAAGTGTAAGTTATCACGAGTACTTTATCTGAATCTGATTTGCTTTACTATGAAAAAAACGTTATTGGCTTTTTTATGGATTAAGAAAAACAAGAGAACAATGACAAACACACACACACACACACACACACACACACACACACACACACACACACACACACACAGACACACACACACACACACACACACACACACACACACACACACACACACACACACACACACACACACACACACAGGGATATGAAGTGGTCTAAAATAATACCTTATCTGAATCTGATTTAGATTTCATCCATAAAAAAAAATAATGAAAAATTATTGTACTAGAATTTTTATTTTTAATAAGAAAATGAATGGATGAATAACAAAACAGCATAACAATAAGATACATTTACTTTTTTCGGCTTGATATGAAAACAATTGCATTTCTCTCTCATACACACACACACACACACACACACACACACACACACACACACACACACACACACACACACACACACACACACACACACACAACACACACACAGACACAAACACAGACAAACAGTTGCGGTGGCCTAGTCATGTTTCCCTTACCGTGCAAGCGGTTAGATTCTGGGAACATTGCGAATTAATTTCTTTCTAGGAGGTCAATATGAGGACAATTTAGCCCATAATAAATATCCTTACCGGCATAGCCTCACATTTCTCACCTGCCCTCACCGAGTAGACTCAATATATTTGAATGATCGCTTGAGCAAGGTCAGCTTTGTCACTGTGCTCCAGTCATTTCCAGGGGGACCAGCGATGATCAAGGTGGTACCTAAAGGAGCTAATGAGGCTAAAATGATCCAACACCTGCTCTTTTTAGAGCAAGCAAAATATAAATTTAACACACAAGGCCACTGTATGCATCCATTACAGGCGCAGCATCCTCAGTTAGCATACATGCTAACACCTATAGCTTATGTGCTACCAGAGAGAGAGAGAGAGAGAGAGAGAGAGAGAGAGAGAGAGAGAGAGAGAGAGAGAGAGAGAGAGATCTTTATAGAAATCTCTTCAAGACCTTAACCTTAAAGAACAACAACTATATAACAGCATTTCCTCAGGGGTATATTTCCCCCGAAAATAAGATCAGCTGTAGATAAATGATATTGGATGACGATTCAATGATTCAAGTTTTGAAAATAAATAACTCTGTTAAGCAACTGTTGTTGCTTTTAAGCTTTGAAATTCCTGGACAGGCACTGGTGACCTTTAACTTACAAACAACCAACAGAAGGTATATTGTCTGAATAAATGCTCAACATAATGCCGAATAGACTATATAAGAATCAGTGTTTAAAGCATATCTTTTTAATCTTATTTCCTCGTGTATTTTTCTTTTTTTGCAGCCTCCTTTTAAAGCCAACATCGCGGGAATGTTCATGCTTGTGGTATTTTTATCTGTTGAACAATTTCTAGGTTTATAAACTTCGAGAAATGGCTTCTCATTAACACATGGTTCAATCTAGTATTAATGTTAAAAAACAAAACAACGCACAATTCCTTCACCTTTTTGACCCATATCGTTAAAAGCACGCCAACCCACAGCATAGAAAGTAAATGGGTCCGATGAGTCCTGCTAAATCAATTAAAGTACTCCGCTTGTTCCTCGTTTGCTCAAACCTGCGTCTTTGAAGCACTGTGCGTGACTAAACCGAGGATGAGCAGCAGTGATGACCGCCATATTGTCGGTATTTCCCTTTTCCTTTTTTTCTCTATTTTTTTGACATTGTGGGCAAAACACAGGTGCATTCATTAAGCCATAATTACCCCTGCTGTTGGTCTGCTGCTATATTATCCAATACATCCAGTGTTGTGACAGGGAGGACTAAAATGAATAACAAGCCATAGATAGCATCCACCGGAACACCCCGCGATTGTCATCATTTATTACTATGCCGTCGCTAAGAAATAACCCCTTCTCAAGGCCACGGCTAAATGAGCACCCCCCCCCCCCCCGCCCTCCACACACACACACACACTCACACACACAAACATACACACACAGATACACACAGAGACACACAAACACCAACCCGTTGACCGTACGACCCAACCACACACATACACACGCACCCGCACACACGCACGCATATGTTGAGATGCATGGTGATTCAGAAACACATGCACATTCTCATGCATGCACCACGCACACTTATGCACCGCAGAGTACAGACAGGCTAATGTATGAAGCTGCACACTAACACACACACCCTGACAAACACGTGTCTGTGGGCACACACAGACTTACTATTCCAAACATGCGCACCCTTACACAAGTGCTAACCCACAAGCACATGCACACACTCACACACAGACATTAATTATAGCCCTTGCACAACACTTATTATAATTAATAAATGAGCTTGCTAACCGGTGAGGCTGCTTTAAGAAGAATGTAAAATCATCATTGTACCTTGGAACAACAGCTGAGATGTAATTGAGACATGATGCATAAAATATTAACAATAAACATTTTGTTTACTGCATAAGAGTTGCAAATCAAACCGAAAGGGCAATACATGATCGAGGGAAATTGTCCCAAACAAAAAAACAAAAAAAATTAAATAGCATCTATATGCGGTCAATCACACGTGAAATAAGTCTTTGCTTTAGTCTCCTGTTTTTTGTCTTTTGATCAAAAAATGATTCCAAAAGATTTCCAAAAGAAAATCCAAATAAAGTGTGCAAATATATAATCCACAAGGGCAGTTCCAAAAGTATTTCAAAGCAAAAAAAAAGCACCTTAGCAGCTGCCCAACTGCCATCACAGGGCCCACACTCCAAAACAAGGCCCTTATTGAAAAGATAAAGTCCAGTACGTTCTCTTTCCCTTCCTTCTTTCTCTATAAGCCTTTAGAGATTTCCCCTCTTTTGTCACTTACAAGAACCTAGAACCCAATTGTTTCCCCAGACCAACATGAATCTTAGCATGACACTTCCCTGTACAGCTCATTGTTCTTCACTTCCAGGATAACCACCATTTTTAAAAGCTTGGTATAAAGACTCTCAGCGTGGCGTGGTCTTCTCCTGCAGATCCAAGGACTCTACAACCCTTCGGACCTGTCAGTGACAATTATGAGCACTACAATTAGTCATGAGCTTTGGGTTAAGTAACTGTGGTCCATCTTAGCTAAAGGCTAATGTTGGCTGTTTCAATGTCCCTGCTTGCTCACTTACTTGCCTGAATGCGGTGGCAAGCCAGAGGAATCTCAGACGACGAAGAAGAGATTACGAAGAGAGAAGAGGTTCAGCAGAGAGCAGGGTTTGGCTGAGCTCCAGGAATGGATGCAGGGAAGGGGTGATCAAGTGAAGTGAAGAACTGTTTCTTTGGGAAATTCTAAGTGACCTATTTTAACATTGATGGTCTGTAATCTACAATTGACATTTTAATCAATGCAAGAAGAAGAAGTAGAACAAGAACCAACAAATTGAAATATCTGGGTATCAAAACTCATTGATGACAAATCATCAAAACATTATTTTAACATGTAGATTATAACACATTCCAGTCCAAAAGGAAACATTCATATTTGTGAAGATCAAATAACAGCAGTAACAGTATGTTTTCTTTGCAAACGTGCGTTCAAATTTCTTCTTTTCCTGTCATCATTTTTGGTAAATTGCAACCACCACCAAAAAAATCAACATATATATCAATCAATATATTGACCACTGTCAACAATTTATGAATTCATTAATTGATGGATGCATTACTCATGTATATATTCATTATTAATTGAGAGGCTTCTGACAAGCTGTATTGCAAACTACCGACCTAAACACTAATAGATGTCCTGAGATGTCAAAATACTACTGAACCATCTACCTCACCTTCATAAACCCATTAGGAACCACTCAGGGCCTCGCTGCTCTATGCCTGCTGACGGCCATGCAGTGCATGCTAGCGGTAAGCAAACCTAACCGGACATCGTCCTTTGTATGCGATAATGACAATCTAATGGAGAGGATCCCACTTAATGACCAATTAGAGCAGCTCTCTCTCTGGGCAACGGGCCCCGGTATACATGCCTGTATAACATCCAACATTGATTCTGCTGCGGGCGATCCGGAGCTGTCTAAAAGACTTCTCACCTTCGTCTCACTCCTTGAACCTGAACTCCCACTCGGGGGAGGTTTATTTTCATTTATTTTATTTCTTCATCCAGTGCCTTGGACTACTTGCCTTCTCTTTTTTTTTTTGGCAACACAGCAACATTTATATTTCAACGGGGTGGATATGAATTATGCACAGTAACCAGCGAGAAGGAAATTTAATGATGCCTCACTGGTACCCAACCTGAGGAGAGATTCCCTCTGTCTTGGCCGAGGAGAGGAGAGGATTGGAGAGGAGAGGAGGAGGAGGAGGAGGAGGAGGAGGAGGAGGAGGAGGAGGAGGAGGAGGAGGTGGAGGAGGAGGTGAAGGAGGTGGAGGAGGTGGAGGAGGAAGGGGTTGAGGTATAGGCGGATTGAAGGGGCTGATTTGAACAGATCTTTGACCTCATCCCTCTTGTTGCGGTAGTATTTGCAGTCAAGACGTGCACAGGGGTGAGGAGGAGGAGGAGGAGGTGGAGGAGATGAAGGCGGTGGAGGAGATGAAGGAGGAGGAGGAGGAGGAGGCGGAGGCGGGGGAGGAGGGGGAGGAGGAGGAGGAGAAGGAGGTGGATCGGAATGAGGGGTTACCTCACTCCCTCCCCGCGCCTGTCTGAATATTGATCTGCTTTGACATCTAATGTAATGATTCTTTGTCAGCGTGCCGGAGTGGCTGGACAGCGTGAATTTGGGTTGTATTACCAATGACTTTTAATTAAGCCTCCTCTGTCATTTCCTCTTGACCTCTTCATCAATACAGAAATCAGAGCCGGCTCCCTTTTCTCTTTTTTGTGTCCCCTTTAAACCGCATGGACGATCCCCTGTACATACTGGATGGCTCCTTCCCCGTCTTTCAGAATGACCTCCTTTTGCATCAGGTGTACGCCCATACATTATAAGATAACGTTATTCCATTACTTATAGACAGTGCGCAACAAAATAGGGAATATTTTGTGCTTCCTTTTTAGAGAAATGGTAGCTGCTCAAAGTGTGTGTGGGGGCATCAGCATGAGACTCATCGGAAATAGGAGACCAAACAAAACAAGAATTAATAATGCAGTATGAGAATCAGTCTTTCTTCCTTCCTGTGAGGCATCCATCTTGTGAAAAGGCCAGTCTAACATTGATTCCACTTTTAGCACTGTCTTTGTCTGTGGCCCTTTTATGCCCCCCCCCCCAAAAAAAACAGATCCAGTCCATTGTTTGCAACACCAGTGGACTCGGGCTCTACACAGCCGATTTCACACCCTCCTACCATCGTACTGATTCTCCCCGACTTGTTTTTTATGTATTTTACTCAATAAGAGCTTTTTAAACACAGAAAGAGGCTGCGTTAACAATACATATAGACCAACAGTTACACATGAAAAACGAAAGGAAGACACACATTAGGTGTGTTTCACATTCAAACAACTGTGGCTGAACTCAAATCATATAAGATTGTTGTGTGACAATGAATATTCATTCTCATTCACTGCACCTTGAAGCCAGACCTGGAAGCTTGCTCCAGGCTGTGGTGCATACGGCCATTTCAATTTCATAAAGCATAAAGGTTCCAGCTCGGCTAATGTGGTGCTAATATTAGAATCTGTGCATGCCTTGTTATAAGCTATGTCCATACAGACTGATTCAGCTATGCACTACTACGAGCAGAACTGCCGTTATTCAGAATGGTCTGACTTTGGCTTCATTCATTTGCGTTCCAAAACATTTTAAAATGGACCATGCTAGCTTAGAAGGCACACATACTTTAACATTCTTAAAAAATAGGGAAAATGTGTGTATTCAAGCAATACAAAGGAGTGTTAAAGCATAAAGTGATCACAATAATGACATATCAATGTGCAATAGTGTAACATGTAATTTACTAAATTGCATTTGTTTAGGGATTGCATGTGTTGATTTTTTCATACTTATGGGATTTCTGCGCCGGTTAAGACAGGACAGTGAGACAGAAAGGTGGGCTGAACGAGAGAACGACTTAGTATTACTGAATATTCCAATTCGTTGCCTCCGTTAGTGAGCCTACAAGCCAACCACCACTGGCTCCGTCGATTCTGGCAAACATTGTGTCGTGGAAAATGAGATGCAACTGTAGTTACTATATTCATGGTTTTTGATTCACTGCTGAAAATAAATGAAATACTAACAACTCCTCTTAGTCATCATTTATCGATGGAGTTTACACTATGTTTTCCTTCCTGTTTGAGTTGTTGAACCACATTCATTTGAAGGTATTTAAACACCCTCTCTCTCAATCCACAACTACTGTTGAGCAGGAAGAAACAAGCAATAGGCCTGCATGAGGTGTTCAGAAATGGAAACAGAAGCTTATAGTAAATAGTTATATCAATCACATAAACATTGCGCATGAAGAACACACAGATAAACTGTTGATGTTATTGGGCTGTTTTGAAGGTTTACCGTTGAAACCTGGAATTGGAAACCACTAGTGTGATTGTGTGCTTAACAGTGATTGAATCATAGGATGATTCAGTTTAGACAAGAAATGACAGCTAATGATAAACCACGGTGCACATTACGAACACATGTGTCCCAGGTCTTTCAAAGATCCATTTCATTCGCTCATTTCCCGATTTACTGTTTGTATATTTAGATTGTTTGATTTATTTCTTGTTTAATAGTGAAAAAAATGGTGTATGCAATTCATTCAAATCGGTAAGATGAGTGTTCTCTGATCAAAAGCAAACTGTCTTGTTAGCATGATTATACCTTAGTTGGAACCTCATTTTGTCTAACCATGATTGACATAAATCCTCATAATAAAGGTGTTCACTCTATTGATTATAACATGTGTCAATTGTAATTGAATTACAGTGGAAAATAGTTATCTTCCACAACACCTCTGGTGCATGCCATGCCCGCTCTCCTTGATTGTGTCAAATGCAGAGAGTGAAGAGGTTTATGTTGTCTCAAGGCTTTTGTGATTGGTCTTGACATTTATCAGGAATGCATGATAGTTAGGGTTTCGTGCATTCTGTGCATTCATGAAAGATAATTCTTAAAATGCATTCTCTCTCTAGTAGGCGACCCTCAGGGATTCCAAGTCACTTTAAATGCCTTGAGTGGACTTAGAAAAGTATATATCTTTAAGTTTGGCGGAATTATTTTCCTGTGCTGTGACTTATGTGCATGTGGGTGAAAAAATGAATATGGGTGGGGTAAGATAACAAGATTTGTGATATTCTTTTCCCACAGATCTCTTCGCCCAATCGGATCTTACTTGAGATGATGTATCTTAATGATGACATAATGATCCTTGAACAAACTCTGTCAAAAACGTGCTCATAATGTGCTGATACAATACTTGTACTACTTCTTCAGTGCAGTCTCCCTTGCACTATTGCCAATGCTCATGTGACTTCATACAGCCAATGAGGAGACAGTTTTGTCAAACCTTTTGAAAAGCACGCAAATGTGTTCAGTCTTTTGCTTGATGTTATTCTGTGTCTTGTCATACAGGCTCTGGGGACTCTTGCAATGCAACTGTCAATATTCCGATGCAATTAAATGATAAAAATTGCCTGTCTTTTTTTTTGTTCTTGGATGAATATTTGTATATATTTCTACCTAGCTTCTATTTCCCTTCTTTAATTAATGAGACCCTTCAATTCAGACACCTCTGATCGCCTCATTATGAATGTAGTTTATAATAAAGCGAGCCTAGGTGTCTCCACATGAAACTGTAAACTAGAGGCATCGGGGTAGACATACCTGAAGCTATACTCCTGTTTGGTGGGTAAATCGACATCTTTCTGGAGCTGTTTGACAGCACTGACAGCAGGTGGGGAGTTGCTGCAAGTCTCTGTGTAATTCCCAAGTAGGTTCATTACACTAAATCTACACAGGACCCGATCCCGGGAGGAAAGCCTAGGGAAGCAGGCCCATACCTAGCACCTGATAGTTCATTTATATGAGAAACATGTTTCCTCGCAGTCTGCATTTTTTCCTGTCTGTTTACATTGCCGCTGCAAACTTGCTGTCGCTGCTGCGAAAGTAAAAGAAGGTTAGAACAAAGGAAGACGGTTAATCTTTTACAATTTTAACTAAATATAAATAAAGAATTTGATTATTTACAGCGTACGCAATGGTAAAAGGGGAGATGTCAATAACAGTGTTGTTGTTTACAGTACATACTTGTCCCCTAGAGGTGTTTTGCTGTGCACGTGAATCGCTCAGGGCTCAAATCCAATTGGAACTTTCACTGATGCATAATTTATGTTTTTTGAGCATGATGGTGTAATGGTTTGTACAAAGCCAGTTCGACGAGCAAACAAGGCCGAGGTATTAAGATTGTGCAAAATCCAACATCAAAATCATTGTCATGCAACCTCATCTATCTAATTTGATACACACACAAAAAAAACGCATCGCGTTTAAAATCACATTCCATTAACCAAACATTTTTTATCATGAGTGTAGCAGCACGAATGCACCTGTGAAAATATTAAATTGTGCAGTTGCCATTAGCTCCGAATATAATCGTCATCATCTTTTGATCTTAAGCAATCTGTTTGAAAATGACAGAAGTCTTTGAAGTGGGTAGTCGTAAATTATATTGCATGAGGCCTTGAGTAAGAAATATTTTTTGGGTTCTACATCTCTTTGCCAGGGTATAGTATTACATTTTGTTCATGTAGTTCTGCAGTCCGGGATTACCTTAGTCCATCCACTTTACAGGCAGGCAAGACATGAGTCTCATCAACGTCACCCTTGGAAATTAATGTTTATTCATGCTTCCTTAGAACTGCATTCAACATGCATTACATTTCTCTGCATTCAATTTGCCACCATTAGTTTCAACGTTTCCATTAGTTTATAGGCATAGCTAGTTGGGCAAGGAAACTCCTGTCATTCGCTGCCCATCATCGGACAGCTCACGTGGTCCAATCAAACGTACGTGACACACACTGAGAGAGGGTCGATTTAAGAACTGCCATCTCAGACACACGCTATCGGTGAAGCTAAGTGTGCAGAGCGTGATTTTCCCACCACCACTCCAGCCTCCCCCTGTTTTGGTTCTGCTCTGTATTGTATGTAACCTACACACTGGGTTGAGACATCTGATTATCTAATGCTCCCTGATGTCAACTGTTGGTAGGTTGTATCTGACAGCTGTGCATCATGCTTTAAATCATACAGCAGGGAGCACCCAAAAAGAGTGGAACCCGACCGACAAACAAAATGTGTTCTGCAATAAATAGTTTAAACTGGCATGATTTCGGACAGAAGTAAAGTACATCTCTTTTATTCCTGGCATCGATATGATGAACCATGCATAATGGATGACTACTTGTTATTTTCCTTGTTGTGAGTATCCCTAGGTAACTAGAAAGACAAAGCTGATGGACAATTTCGAGTTCATATCTACCTCAAGCTTTCATCCGAAAATATTTATCAAAATAAACAACATTTCCCTCAAACCTTCCCTCCTGCCCCCCAATGATTATTCTCCTCACGCTAATACCATCTAAGAACACCCCAACCCCCCCGATATGACCTGTGACGGCGTTAATGCCCATCCAGCTTGGTTCGGAATGCCCTCGTCACAATTAAGAGCCATTCCGTTTTTTTTTTGTATTTCCTTTGCGCCTGCATCACTTCCAACGTGCCTTTTTTCCAATTTACCGGGCGCTACGCCTCTTCCTCGGCATCCACAGCGCCAAGGCAGCGTCAGGCATCTGCAGCATTATAGTACATCATGAATTTTTATATTATCTCAAATTGGAAATGCTAGCAGAAGGATGCTTAGCATAACCAGCTCCTCACCGTCCCATTCCCCCTCCCCCCCTGCCTCCCCCCCTGCCTCCCCCCCCCCCCACACACACACATCCCCCATGCTTCTGCATGATTGATGACTGATTTGTGCTGAAGTGCGGGGCTCAGAAGCAAAAAAGATGCGGCGTTCGAGCATTTACGCAGTCAGGTATGAGGAGGGCGCCGGTTGATCTTTGTCCCGTGGTTGACGTCGCAGCTCGCTTGTCCCTGGCAATGCGACGGCGCGTTCTGATACAAATGCCGAGCCGCGCGGGGAATGACAATAAGCCAGATCCCTCCAGCCACTGGAGCTGCCTGCTCCCTGGCAAGCACATCTATACAGCCTGATTATGATGTATGTATACTGTTTGCATGTGTGTGTGTGTGTGTGTGTTTGTGTGTGTGCGGGCTGATGTGTATGGTGTATGCAGCTGACTCTTTGAACTATCGAGTGTCTACCTTCTAGCTCCTTAGCAGAAGCATTTACCCAAATTGACTCACAGTGAATGCATGCCATTATAAAGGATGTAAGGGGTTACCCATGTTGCATCAGGGTGCCTACAGGTAGGTTGCGGGGAAGAATAAAAGTAGCTGGGAATGAAGCCCAGTGCCGGTTTACAGATCACTGCATGTTATGCCCGCAGAGGTTTTCAGCACCACCATGCACCCGGACAGCAGGCCACAGATCAGCACCCTGGATAGCTCCCCTCTCCGGAGGGAGAGAGCTCCTCACCTGGGAGACATCACTCTCATCAGCAGCCTGGGCCGGCTGAGGCTTCTTGGCTTGATGATACACAGCGAGCACAGAGCCAAGCCCCCGTGTCCTCATGGAGGTTGAGTAGGTAGTAGACACGCTAGTGCTTTCTGCTCGGTTCGCAGTTACTAAGAGTGCCCCATGACATTTTTATCCTCACCTGGCCTGGACAGCTGTACATTTTATGTAACACAGTGTGTGAGACTAAACCTATTTTTGCTGCATTCTTGAAAGAATATATATTGTTACTATTTTATTGTAAACGGTAAACCCTTCCCTTTGGGTCTTGCCCTTCTTTTCCTTAGAGGACCCACACTTGCCCCCTCACACATTGTATGGGGCCTGCGTTTAAAACAGTGTTTTAATCAGAGATCAGACTCGTTGGAGAGGAATATCAATCTGAACTCTGTGTTCTGATTTGAAGATGGTTTCTGGCAGAGCGTGTCTCTCCTCCTGACTGATCTTTTGTTCTTCTCTTTTCTGTATTGCAAAGGTGTGAATGGGAGATTAGCCGCATTGTGAATAGCAGGGCCTTGTTATTGCTATTAGAGATAAGGAATTATCCTAAGAAGCAATTTAGGTAAAAGGATGAAACAGAATAGAAAATGGCCTGCATAGAATGACATCTAAAATTACCAATTTACATTCATTTGATTAGGGGGAACGGAAAAAAAAATGGTACGTGTACGGTACCACCATTTAATGTCTGAATAAAGCAAGGCCTTAAGTCACCGTTCCTTGAGCATTTAACTCCATAATGTTATACCATGGACATAGTTTGAAAAGCACAGCCATCTGCCGATGTGTCTGGAATTGAGCAGAGGGTCGCGGTGACCGACATGTGCATATGCGATAGTCCTGGTTGTCAGGAGTATGTAGAGCATAATAATCGTTCCTGAAACGCATGCATGACTGAACAAATGGAGACACAAATACCTTGCGCGCAGTATACTCTTTGCTCGCACCGATGCATTTGCTTGGAGCCTCACCTCAAGTGAATCCGAACGAGTGACGCCGCGTGTGAGAACCATCACCTGTAGGCCTGGGCGAGGTCTTCGCTCCGACGTTAAGAAGTCTATTAGTTGTTTCGTTTACAGATCTCCGATCGCGTTATGTACTGACCACACCTGTCTCTCTCATTCCTCTCTCTCTCTCTTTCTCTCTCTCTCTCTCTCGCTCTCTCCCTCTCTCTCTTGCTCTCTCTCGCTCTCTCTGTCTTTTCTCTGACAGATAATTAATGTTTACCGGCTAAAGGTTAATATCCACTCAGCAGAAAATGAATCAACAGTGAATTAATGAGACCATTACCTGCGAGGAGGATTGATCACAGAATTTGTCTTCCTTAGAAGCACGCCATAGCAGAGGCGACGCCATATTGATCGGGTGGAAAAAAGATGTGTGAGAGGAGCCAGATGTTCTGTGTAGCGTGACCTCTGATGAGGGTCACACACTCGCAGGAGGAGGAGGACGACGATCCTGACAGAGAAGATGGTGCTATTGTGATGGCAGAGAACTAATGAGGGCTCCGGAGGAAAGTGCTCTTCAAACCCTTCCTTTAAAGACAGAAGGATGCTACTGTCATTATGTTATTATTGATACTGAGGGATTGGTTGCTATAGTAGTGTACGACTCTACAGTGGTGTACGACTCTAAGCCAAAAGGTATTAGGCTTGTACGATGTCCGCAGCCTTTGAGCATTCTAACCCCTTCCTTGCACCTCCAGCAGCACTATCGGATTACACTGCAAGGGTGCCAAAAGGTAGCGTGTTCGATCCCTCAATGTCAGCATATTGTACCCGAAGGCATCCAATAATTCACTATCCACAACTGCATCTGAATTCACTGTTAGCCGCTTTCCATAAATGTGTCTGGTAAATGGCGTAAATCGTAAGTACTTAGTTTTACATTTGATCTCACAGCCTGTGATCGTAAAATGGTTATGATGACTGGTGAGATGACTTCATCCTATCATGCGTTTAAGAAGGCTAGAAGAAAAATGAAATGTCCCTGTAAAGGTCATGAAAGAATTATTGGATCAGAGGGGGGGAACTTCACCTACAATACATTTTTTTCTGACAGAGAATTGTTTTACTGTAGTATGGAGGCCATAATTGAAATTACTATAATTTAATCATCGTAAAATAAGTGTGAAAATTAAAAGCAAATGTTACATTTAAGGGACAGACATAGTCAATACATATCAATTGGCAAGAAAGAAGTGTGTTTCATGAAACTGAATTTGAATAAATGGAAAATCTCACAAAATATGACATTTTAAAGTAGAAGAACAATTAGCAATTTCAAACAATTGGCATTTCTTGGCAATTTCGATTTTAAGGCTGAAGCCTGAATGACAACCTAGCCTACCAGTCAGTCAGAGAACGAGCTAGGTCTGCTTGAAATGGAACAGGTGGTCTCTGTAATTGATGAATAACAGAGAAATAAGGAATAAATAGTGAATACAATCTTCACTCTTTGCCCCAAAAAAGCTATTACATAAATATTAACTCAAAAACAACAGAAACACAACAGAACTACACGAAACATGACAATTCTCGTGTGATTTATATTTGGCCAGAAATGAGAAGGAATCCCTTATTTAAATGGTGTATTTATTATTATTAAATAGATGGGAGGAAATGTATGTCAATATTTATGATGCAGCGCTCGTTTATAAATATTAATACTGTAATTAATTAATGATTGTTCTCTGTCAATGAATAGATTGTGAGTCCTCCCGAGACAGAAAATCTTTTATCATGGCTTGGCAGGCTGTGAGAAATAAATGCTGGAAGAAATCTACATGAAAGAATATGAATACATGATGCTGTATTACAATATATATCTATAATAAATTATACTCTTGTAGAAGATGGAGAGGCAATGGGGATAATAAAAAGGTTTTCCGGGTGTGCGTGTGTGTGTGTGTGCCAACCTTTTCTGTTCATGTCTATGCATGCTTCTGGGCTTGTGTACATGTGTTACATTTGTGATCTTGGGCTTGTGTGTGTGTTTGTGTGTTTAAGTGTGTGTGTGTGTCTGTGCTTTTGTTATTGCATCAGTCTGTGTGCGTGATTGTGTGCGTGCGTGTGTGTATGTGCTTGCATGCCATCATCAGTGTGAGCGTGTGCATGTGTGAGCGAGTGTGCTTGCATGTGTGTGCCTGTATCAGTATTTGTGTGTGCGTGTGTGTGTGTGTGTGGTTGAGGAGGTGGGGGCCGATAGATACAGGAGGCAGCAGCACAGAGGGAAAGTTGCCGTTGGCACTCAGCCTGGTGTGTGGGATGAGGAAATGGTTAGAACTTGAGATCTATGGTTAGTTATAGAGAGGATTGTTCTTGCAGGTGGGTGGAGGCATCATTACGACCTGCTCCTAGAGCCAGCAGGGCAACTTTGTAGTATTTCCATAGCTTGAACTCGTGCCATGAAAAAGATAAGTGTGAGGATTTTTAGTATGACTGCATTCAGTTCTACTTTGTCCAATTAGACAAAGTATAAGTACTTTCAAATGAAGCCTATTTTTTTTAAAAATAGCCCTGTTATACATCTATAATAAGACCTGTATACAGCAGTTGTGTATACTTTACATTGCAGTGCATATTGGTTCATATTCTTAACATCTACACAACGTATTCTGTCTATGTCACATCCGAGGAAGTGTGTGTAGGTGGGGGGGGGGGGGGGGGGGGGGGGGGAACGAATGGCTCCGAGTTGACAGAAGAGATTTCTGGGCTTAGTGTAATGTGTTCAGTCACCGGTGTATGCGGTAATCCTCAGGCATTACCTGTTTAAACTCCACTCCCCAGGAGTCCTGCTAGTGCTAGAGGCAGACCGACTGAAGAGAATGGGTTGACTTTTCTGTTGCAGAGAACCAGGAAGAAAGTGATTGCTATTATGAATAAAAAACCTGGGAGCCATTGTATCCTGTGCAACGTTTTGTTTGGGAACAGCCAATGACATCAAAGGAAGATGTGTCGATCGGATTACGTGTCCACCTCAGCGGTTTAGAGTTAACTCTGATTTCAGTGGGCCTAATCAGATTAGAAATTGACGTGATTAAGGACAAGGATTCTGTGCAGGTTTTTCTCCTTTCCCACTCATATCAATTCACTTTGTTATTGAAATGCTCCTTTGTGTAGGGGCATTGTGCGGGAAAATACCCATCAAACACTTATTTTGCTAGATGTATTGTTAGCTACATTGATTCTTTTTTTGTAATACTGAGCATGGTGCTTCCTTTTTAGTAGTTAGCCTGCAGAATATAGGGACTGTAACTATTGTTTCTGTTTAAAACATGTTAAATATAAGAGTACGTTTTGCGATTCATTCCGGAATCCTGATCATTTCAACTTTATTTCAGCCTACAAATGTTCTCGCGAAGCCTACACATGTGAAATTGTTATGTGTGGTTTTCCTGTCAAACACACAGCCGTTAACAAGCAGCAACAGCAGATATCAAGCCAGAAGTTCAGAAGAGTAAAACGACAGGGAGGTCATCAGAAAATCCTGATAAAAGAGGCCTGATCTCCGGCCCTCGTCATCTGCCTCATCCCGGCTGGATTCCCTGACTGAACGTTTGTGAAGCACCACGCGTCCCCCCACTGGGAGGCTTTCGCTGAGGACAACATGTCCTTAATGCTCTGGAAGTCTTGGCAGTATGTTTACTACACTATATACCACATGAAAGCGCGCCTCCCGCCCAAAGAAAACATTCACTGCGTCTGATTCCCATGTCACACCAACGACATGCGCTCGCGGACACGGCCCCATGGGGTTCAGGTGTGAGTGTGTGAGTAGAGCAGTGTGTAGTAGGTATGTTTGCGTTCAGGATTATGAAGTCGTTCCTGCACATGGGAAAGGGGATTCCTCTGCTTCCATGATGAGTTTGCAAGCTTCCCTAAAGGACATCCCAATGTTATTTATTGTGGTTATATTTTTATTTCGGAGCTTTTAAGAGGTGTTGGTTGGGGGGGGAGATGATGGGGTTTCTGTTCTGGATGTTTCTCTCTTCCGCTGCAGATCCAAACGTGTGTGCTCAGCAGGAATCCCTCTCTGTGATCACCTCGCAATGTGGGGACTGTCGGAATTAATCTGGATAATGTAAAACAAACAAACAAACAAACAGGAGGAGAAGAAACTGAGGAGGCGAGGAAAAAATAGAAAGCAAAAAATAAAAAATGGTGTGTGGGAGGAGTGATAAAACGAGACCCGAAGAAAAGAGAGAATAAAAAAGGAAAGAAAAACAAAACAAAGAAAAACAAAACCTGTCAAGAAAACAGAAACACACACACATGCTAACAAATACTCGACATGCACACACAGACGGCACATGAACACGCACCCACACAAGACGACACGGCAGTCTTTCAAAGTGCACACATTGTGTGTGTGTGTGTGTGTGCGTGTGTGTGTGTGTGTGTCTGTCTCTGTTTGTGTCTGGGTGTCTGTCTCGGTGTGTGTGTGTGTGTCTATCTTTGTGTTAGTCTGTGTGTATTTCTGTGTGTGCGTGTGTGTCTATCACTGTGTTAGTCCGTGTGCATTTCTGTGTGTGTGTGTCTGTGTGTTTCTTTGTGTGTGTGTGTGTGTGTGTCTGTCTGTGTGTATGTCTGTTTAAGTGTCTGTCTGTGTGTGTGTCTGTCTGTGTGTGTTTGTGCGTGTGTGTGTGTGTGTGTGTGTGTGTGTGTGTGTGTGTGTGTGTGTGTGTGTGTGTGTGTGTGTGTGTGTGTGTGTGTGTGTGTGTGCAGAAGGAGGTGTGGTGAGGAGGACCGGAGGGGTTGACGTGTTCAAGCTTGCTGCGACAAAGGGCAATGTAGTGCTTGCTTTGATTGAATCCATTGCAGTGTGTAACAAGCTGCCGGCATAGGCCTCCTGAGGGGGACAGAGGTCTGTGGAGAGTGAAGCAATTCTGGGGCCTCCTTCCCCCTGCCCGGGAAACGCAGGGGGAAGATTAACGGTGCGACGCATGATAGCCGTATGCCAGCCGGTGATGTGGGAAGCAGACTGTATTTATTGACTCATTGACTCCATTGATTGTCTCATTTGATGAAAAGTCCAGAGACAACAGACACATACATACATACATACATACATACATACATACATACATACATACATACATACATACATACATACATACATACATACATACATACATACAAACACGCACATTGCGCAGACCTTTAGCCAAATTCGGAGACAACCGCGCCCATGTTGAGCTTGTGATGTCATGTCATTGAAGGTGGGAGGGTGGAGGGAAACATGAGGAAAATAATAAAAGAGACTTTATAGAAAGGAGCAGATCACTGCAGTTCACCCTGTCATTTATATCGTTGCATTTGAATTATCCAGCTGTTACTGATTATCACAAGTGGTTGGCATTAGACTTAAGGTACATTCTCCAGACAAACAGTACAAGGTTCAAGGTTGGGACATTTTTTTTTCTTCTTCTCTTTTCTTTTTTTTTCTCTCCGTCAGGTAAGCATGTGTGTGTGTGTGTGCGTCTGATGGCAAAATCCCCACTGTGACATTGACATTGTTCCAGTGCCAGGTTTTGCTTAATAGGCCATTAATCTCTAACGAGAAGCACAATGCAGCAGATGTTTGTTAACACACTTCTGCTCGGGCCTCCTATGTTGTTCTTCACCCCCATTAACTCATAATACCCCTGGCTTAAAAAAAAGAGAAAAGAAAAAGGAAACACAGAGATGACGACGCACAGCGGAGAGCCGTCGTTATTCCGCTTAGTTTGCGTCGACAAACCGTTTCAACGGGACACAGGAGGTCTTATCGTAAAAGACATAATCAAACATAATCAGGTGTCATCGGTACCTATATCCCACCTTCTGTATCCAATGAGCCAGAAATGTGTGTCAAATATATATTTATATATATATATATTTGTTCTTTTTTTATAAGCCAAAAATGTGTGTCAAATATATATATATATATATACAGTATATTTGTTATTTTATTATAAGCCAAAAATGTGTGTCAAATATATATATATATATATGGTACATATATATATTTGTTCTTTTTATATAAGCCAAAAATGTGTCTCAAATATATATATATATACAGATATATATATATATATATATATATTCTTTTTTTAAACCCCAAACTAACCAATCCTATATGCATACCACCAAGTACGGTGTAGGATAACGATTAATTATAGCTATGCATTCATATAATTGATCAAGCTTTACCAGTGGGGCATCCGTCTCGCTGTTGAATATGTTTGCGGTCATAAAGTGGGACTCAGAAAAACAGAAAACGGTTACATTGAAGACATTAACACTTTGGTGAACTCTGGATCCTCTCCACACTCACACAATGGCAAGACACCGAAGACACCGAAGAAACCGGGGCCCTTGTATTCATGTCAACGGATCTTTCTCCCTCTCTATCTATATATATATATATGTGCATGTGCGTTATGTCGCTTTTTCTCTTTTGCTTTTCGACCATCGTCAGGACAGTGTTACAAGGTGACGATTCGCGGCACTTGACGGCCCTTTTGCCTCGAAGCACAGAAGGTCATTTTCTCTGTATATCTGAATGCTGGTGAGTGGGTGGGAGGGCGACATACTGTATAGAAACTAAAGGGAGCAGAAGAAACAGGCAGAGTTTACCCATTTGGGGTCATGAGGTAAGGACACTTAACTCATCGCATGCATTGCCATAGTCATCATTTTTTCGTCTTTTATATCATCTCTATGCTTTCAAAAGGAAAGGGGGGAGGGGGGGGGGGGGAAGCAATAAATGATGTCCTCTTCACAAATATAAATGTATTTTATGTATAATATGTACAACGATGTCTGCGACACCTTTTGGTGACATAAGAGCTGAGGGAGAGAGAGAGAGAGAGAGAGAGAGAGAGAGAGAGAGAGAGAGAGAGAGAGAGAGAGAGAGAGAGAGAGAGAGAGAGAGGAAGGGAGAGACAGGGTGGGAGGGCTGGGGGATAAAAGCATGTCAAGTAAACTCTTTGCTCATGGATACAGACAGGGCGTGACCGCGGGGGGAACACGTCAGGTGAGTAACAGTATGTGCTCGGGCGCACCCTCGCGACAAGAGAGAGCGCAAGCGTGATGAAGAGGTCAATGTCATTAAGAAGGCTGGTGGTGTGGCTGATCTTTTGCTGTGCCCGCTAGCCAGCTAGCACTGCTAGCACGCTAGCACTGCGAGGCCCCTGCTAGTCCTGAGAGCTACGCGGCGCAGCGGCCGCGGCCGCCTCCCCCAGCTCCCACTCAAAGTTCTGTCCGGACATTTGGTAGAACATCATGTTAAAGGGCTTGAAGAACTTGTGCAGCCGGCGGATCACGTCCGGGTCTATTCTGGGATGAGTCCTCCCTTTGGACTTGCCCAGGCACCGGGGGGTGCTGCTGTCCTCGGGCTTCTTGAGACACGGGAACCCCTTGGTCTTGTTGAAGTAAAAGTGTTTGTCCGTGACGATGCGCTTGAGCCCCAGGAAGTCCTGCACCTTGGCCATCTCGCCCGCCGGGTCCACGATGAGCCGCTCGCCGCTCACAAAGTGCATCTGCGAGAGCGGGAAGTACTGCATCCAGCTCTCCAGGTGCAGCGCGTAGATGCCGATGCGCAGGGCGCTCCACGACGCGTCGATCAGGCCCAGGGTCCGGTTCTTGAAGGCGAGCACCTCAAAGGTGGGGATCTCGGGCTTCTTGGAGAGGGTCTGCGTGTAGTCCGAGATGGCGCGGGTGACAGGGTTGCGCACCACGATGATGAGCTTGATGTCCCGGGCCATGGTGTGGATGCGTTTGGGCGCGTGGTTGGTCACAAAGTAGCTGGGCGTCTTCTCCATGGTGATCTGGCCCTCCAGGGTGGACGGCATCAGGTCTCTGAGAACACACAGAAGGAAAACATACGTCAGATGGCGGAAGGTCAGGGCAGGGTTTCCCCTACCCAATATCGTGACTCCGTCGAGTTGGTTGGCGCAGTGGTACTGAAATGGGGGTACGCGTACCCTTAGTGGTACTTTAGATACTGCAGGGGGTACTCAGAACATGGCAAAATAATTATAATAATTAATAAAAAAGTTAACAATCGTCTTTTTTCCAGCCTGAGCAAGTTTCAATTCTGAAAACTAGACAAAATAATTTTTTGAATATGTACAAGTGGTTGAAATGTCATTCGCGAACAAGGAGAAAGGAGAATGAGTTATAAAGAAGGTGCATCCAGAAACACCAAAATGACGTTGTTTTCAGGAAGAATATATCACCTCTACATGATCTGACCCTCCCCTGGCATTGTGCTACTTTAGTGGGGAGAAATCTGCAAAAAATGCATGATCTACAAGGCCATGTTTCTCACTAAATTGATGTTCACACAGCCAAATAGAAGGCACATACATTCTAAAAAAAAATCTCCCAAAATTGTTTTGTGCCAGTGAAAGGGTTACTCAGCTGAAAAAACATGTTAGAGAGGGTAAACTAGCAGAATTCTTTTGAGAACCACTGACTTAGCAGGTACTCTTATCCATGACAACACGCTTAACCGTGTCAAGATACACATCCTTTAACGGACAGCAGTCTTTGGGGTTTCGAAACCCTCAGACTCGGGAGTCAAACAGCCCCTAACCCCACAGGATTAGAGCGTGTTCTACCACCTCCCTGTTGTGGGGAGCACATCAGCCAAGGTTATACAGTGCCAGCGACTGTGATACAATTACCGAGCAGTTAATTATTTTCAGGGAATTACGAGTGAAATTAACTATCAGACATTATTTCACGCGGGGAGGAGAAGAAGAAGGGGAAAAAAAAAAACATACCCCTAATTACAGCCACAGAGTCATAATCAAGAGATAAAAGAAAGAAGATGAAATGACGGAGTATGCTCATCGCTTAATTGACGCCATCTGCGTTACTCCAGGAGCTGTTTGGGGAACTTTAATAATGAGTTCAGTGCATATCATTAATGCTCGGGTGCCTGGGGTATTGTTTTGTCATACATTTATTATGCATGAGAGGCTCAACACACAGTCGAGGGATCACATGTGCTTGTTCGCCATTGTGTGTGCGTCGGTGTGTGTTTTGGTGTTGTGGAGGAAGGCGGGGTACTTGCGATTTTTCTTTTTGGTTATCCGTCTCATTGGTTCGGATTAAGGACAGTTCATCGGATACAGGGCTGAGTGATTAAGAGATTCAGTGTTGTTATGTTTGATTCCTTTTTTTTACAGCGAGATGGGAAATAGAATAGAGGATCTTGTGGATCCCGTGGAGGCAATCTGCTTTCGTTTTGTTGTTTATTATCAAAAAAACTGTACAACTTTGTCTCCGAGAATGAAAATAAAAATCAATGCCGAAGACAAACAAAGTTCATTGCGTTTTCGTTTTTTTCTCGCATCAGTAAGTGTGGCGTTTGGATTTGCCTCCAGCGAAGAAGTATGATAGCTCACACTGATGTTCCCTACTTCTCTTCCGTTAGTGCTCTCTTTATTTAAAAGTTGTGCGATTCTGCGCTAAATAGGCACATTAAATCCTCTGTCTGTGAGAGGCGGCGAATATTTACTGAGGGCAAACAGTCGCGCTTCGGCTCCACAATATCATCAAAAAACAAAGAATGTAATGTAATGTCACCCTAATCCATATTTATTCCCTTTTTTCAATCATTCTATAATATAAAAGAAATGTTACCAGAGTACAAACAAAACCCCTCCCTAAAAATGGCCGTTTCCTTCTGAACCTACGCAATTAAATACTGACGTTTCTCCAAATAAGGGCAGTGTCCTTTAAGTACCCAGTCCCATGTCCAATATTGACTATCCCATGTTTGTCACACAACGGCCCTAGTAGTGGAGGATATGTAAACCGTATAGTGACATCAATCATTCGCAACTTGGACATATTCTAAATTTACTGTTCTCCTGTCTAAAATCCAATTTACTCGGCTACTGTTATGCACATATCGACCGGCCGACAAACATGCACCAACGGATACTATGGGACAGGGGGATGGAGGGGGTGCGGGGGGGGGGTACGGCTAGTCACAAGAGGGGCCTGGTAATTGCGTCTCACTAGCTGTATTGCATTCCTGATGGGTAATTTCCCTATGGATTATGTTTGTCTCCAGACACCAGATAACTGTTCCTACCTCTTGGCCTGTAATGGGATATTAAACATATCTCGCCTCCACGTTGCAGCACTGCGACTGGAAGGAGTATTAGTTTTCATTATATACCATCAATGGCTCACTATTCTTCCCTTACGGTAATGAATCACGGAAGATTTTGTCCTAACCTTGCAAGGTCTTTTCTAACCTTTCAATGCATTGGCTATTTAGACGCAGAGTAGAGGCGGATAGGTTGCAGGAGAATGGAGAAAAAAAACGACAGCGAGAAATAGGCACAGTGTCGTCGTCTTCGTCCCCTCCCCCCCCCCCCCCTCCCCCTGAATTGATATACATGGCCAATGTGGGATCACCTTGAAACAAGCACCGTAATGTGCTTTTCAATGTATACCAACCGGAAGGAAATCAGTGCAAATGTACCGCGCTTCTTTGGAGCACATCAAATCGACGGAGGCCAGATGAACAACGCCCAAGGTTACCTTTATGAAAACGTTTGCATATGACTCAATGGCTTTAGTGCTCATTATATGTTTAATTACAAAAATGAAAATTTCTCTTGTTATTTATTTTCCATCCGCCAAGTCCGCCGTTGATTGAAAATCAGTCACGGATGGTTGATACACCTTAAATGTCAGCGGGAACACAGGTGGAGTTTTAAAAAAAAAATTAAACAAAACGCTGATAAACAAGCTCATTTCCTGGTGCGTGGAAAATGACTGCGCCCGGCCTTGCAGTCTACTGGAACCGGAGTAAACAACAGGAACAGGTTAACTCTCCGCATCAGCTGCTGAGCTCCACACAGGTCATTCAGGTGGGTAGATAAATAAAATGCACAGCGCTAAAGAGCTTCTGCTTACCATCTGCTGTTTACTCAGGACGACCAAAAACAATGGCACATAGGCCTACCGATTCTGCTTCCTGTGTGGTTGCACCACACACATACACACACGCACGCACGTAAACACACACAGTGAGATAAAGGCAGCAGTGCCTTTATCTAGAGAGATGAGCTCGCTCTCGGAGAGAGAATATGAAGTGTGACAAATGAAGATGAGCTTCCTTCCTTTCCTTCCTTTCCTTCCTTTCCTCTCTTCCTTCATTTGGAACTTACTGCCACCCACTGTGTTAAAAAAAGTTTCAGCTTCGAGAGAACAAGGAAAGTGAAACCAAAGTTTCTTGCCTGATAAAGTTTAAACACGGAGGTAACTTTCGTTTCAACCAAACGAACAGTGTGCATAAAATAAGGGTATTAAGAGATATAAAATAACCAAATACATTTCTAGAGGTGTCTATCTCTATTGAACACGGTTAGGCTAACACAGGGTTAAAAACGCAGAGTAAGACATTAACACATTTGCAACGACGCTCAAGTTGTTTACCACTCTAATTCGCAACGAACACCTCGATCTAAATTGCCCCTTGCAAAAGGTGCAGTATTTACCACAACAATTCATTACATCCTGTCAAACTAGCAGGGGGAGAGGGGAGTATTTTTCAGCTTTTGATGAGCTCAGCGATCACCTTAATTTATATGATGCCATACATATAAATAGCTGTTTCTTCCCTTCTTGCGTATATATAAAAGGCTCCTGCTGGAAAGCAGCACTGGCAGAAAATAATCGCTCCCCAGTCTCATTTAGATCAAGGTTCTCTGGCTGGCTTGCCTTTTAGATCCATTGAAATTCTCAGTTTGTCTACACGCTACATGCAATAACCTTTTCTTCCAGAAGATTCCAGGTTTCATAGCATTTCTTAGGGGAAGAATGTAATGATTAGGATGAATTTAATGAGAAATGAGAACGAGATAATGAACATAAGCTCCTTGGCCTTATTAGGCATGTCTTAATTACATTGGCGGCATGTTAAGTGAAGAAAGAACATTATGGAAAGTTATCAAAGTAAAAATACAACAAACTCAAAGAACACTATCGGGCTCAGAAGAAGAAGAAGAAGAACTCTTACTATAACATCATCAACAGAACAATGTACCTAGAAAATGAAATAACCTATGAACATACTGTATGTGTTCTTTAGTTTACTCAACAATGATCCTTGGGATAGTAAGTATATACAAATGAAGTATATATAGCATATGGTATACAGAAGCATATATTGACATTGAGAGCGTGAAGGTGAGAGGTGGAAAGATTGCGATGAGGAAGCAAGATGCATAGTGTTTTGTGTTTGCGACGGCATGAAGAAACACTGGCAAAGTGAGTCCTTCCTCCAGCAGATATGAACAGGTAGGGGGTTCATGATTAAGACTGAGCAAAACAATGAATTTTGACCAAAAAAGCCAAAGTGTAAGTAAACACTGGAGTGATTGCGGATTTTTAATTGTCCGCTGGTTGTTGACAAAGAATAATCACACTTTTCTCCTCTTGTTACTTTAGCACTGAGGTGTACTTCCGTTAAGAAAGAAAGAAATAAACAGAATCCAACACCTGTGAAAAAACAAAACCCACAGTCGAATTTAAATAGAACAGAACAGCCTTCCAACTGCAAATCAGCCTATTATACTATCCATAACGAGGGAGTTTTTATTCACAAGAACCGTTGAGGACGGAAAGGACAGCTGGTCTCGATCAAAACCCCCTTATTCCCAACTCTCTTCCTGAGATCCCCCCAAAGACCATCCCACTTCCAACGATGGGCATGCCACACTCTAACCCCCCCCCCCCCTCCCCGACACCACCACCACCACCATGCCACCCACCCTCCACGCTCCACCAGCAACGCCAGACTGCAGTAGCGAGATCTGAGGCGATGCTCGCATGCCCTTTGGACATAGTGTACACGTTGTGGAACGAAGAACAGCCAGGGAGAGAGAGGCACTTCACTCTTATAATAGGCTATATGCCGCATCGTTAGTCAACAATAGTCCAAATCAACTGGTTAGCAAAAAACTCATTTTTTTTGCTAGCGTTGATGTCTTAGCATCACACATCATATATCAACTATTATTATATGTGCGCTCTTCAAGCTGGGTATCTGTCACAGATTATGACATTCACGGTCGGGCCAAATGTCTTTCTTTCTTTTTGAAAACAGAAATGAAACTAAAAATATTACTTTTACAATACAGTTTATCATGCGCTCAAATGCAATGGCAGTGAAAAGCCACTAATTTCTTATGTTAATTTTTTCTGCTGCTATGTGTGTCTGTGTGTGTATGACGTGTATGTGAATGTGTATGTGAATGTGAATGCGTATGTGTGTGTGAACGTGTATTTGTATGTGGATATGTGTGTTCGTTCATGTGTGTGAGAGTGTCTGAGAAAATGTGTGTGTGTGTGTGCATCTATGAGTGTGAGCATCTACGCGTTGGTGTTGATTTGTCTTCTGATGAGCCAGAGAGGGAGCTTCGGGCTGCCACCATGCAGTGTCATCACAATCGTCCTCAATATTCTCTTATTGATGTTTCCACTCCAGAAAACGAGCAAACAACTGCAGCGAATAACAGCCGCGTTAATGTAACTAATCATTCCCTCATTATGTGCAGTGTTCAAAGTGCAAATGCATCTACGCCAGAATACCTACCCCTCTCCATCGAGAAAGTTTTCTGCTGTGGAAGTTCAAGCCTGTTTTCCAAAGGACATTTCAGGTGACTTATCACAGCCCCAAGTAATATCCTATTCAGTCATTTAGCAGATTATTCATGGACAGGTTGCGTAAGGGTCTCTTGCTGAAGGATGCCTACAGGTTAGCATTCATTTGGGCTCAAACCCAGACCCTAACAGGCCAGGAGGCAAACACCCCGATCATTAAACTATGCTGGTGTGCACAGGCATTATATACTCTCTGTGAAGTCGAATAAAGCATCCCAAACAACTCAATATTGTTCACCCCCTCCGTCCAAACACCAACGGATCACACCCCAATAGAAAACAGAAAATATTTCAACCTCTATTTGGAAGCCATGACTGAGAGCTTCTGATGAAATGCTTTAGGTGTACATCCTGAAAGTATTCACGTTGTGTGGCTCGGTTAAGCAGAACCAATTAATATGACAGTTTGAGCATGAACAGATTTTTTTGACTGGAGAAAAAAAGAGTCCGGTAACCTAATCACACATTTCCCGGCTGTAGAGTAGACGCAGTAACAGCTGAGATATCGAAGCAGATGTATTGCAATGTATTGTGTATTGTGTCTAAGGTATTTGAACATCAAACATCATGGAAGCTAAATAAATTAGTATACAACCCAAAGTTGAAGCAACACAGAATAGCAAAGTAAAAAAACGAACCTAATGAAAAACTGCCATATAACAAAGGTTAATTTCTTTCACTTAGAGTATTTGTGCGTAAATAAATGTTTAGACATTGTTATACATTTTGATATGACCTATTTTCCATAACAGAAAAGTCAGCTATTAAAAACAAGGTGTCTCTATATATATGAACGTAACGGCAAACTGCCTGTTAGCAAAACATAAGGACCCTAACCCTATAATAAAACATAAGGACACTGTGTTTTGCATTTACACTGTGTTTGCCTACGAGGGCTGGACATGAAACACACCGGCATATACACTCAAGATAGATGTTCTCAACCCATTATCTCCTATTTTCTACTAATTTAATCTTATTAGAAGACAGACCCTGCTGCTGTGGTTTGTTCTAGACCATGTGTGCTTTGTAGGAACCAGAGGTAGGAACACAGCGAATGGGTCACATTAGGATTCCCTAGCAGATGGCGGGGGACAAAACTACATTGGTCATTTTAGCCACTTTTTCCGATATCGTATCGGATGTGGGAAATTAGCCGAGTACTCATGCATGAGTCCATGATGATGATTATGATGATGAAAAACCTCATAGAAAATCGGAGAACCCCCCCTCTTTTGGCACTGACTCGGTTTTATCCGTGGTGCAAGGCACTCCAAACATGGCGACATCTTGTAACATCTACAATTTTGTCTCCCAGCGTTTCAACCAAGCATCGCTGTGTGTTTTTTCATGAATGACATTGGAAAGTCGTTTTAAAAAAGACCAATGTAATGTGTTCATGCGCATCACAGGGACACATAAGGGACTACCTATTTGGCAGCCATTGCACTCCTAATCATCCCTGGAAGGAGGGATCCATCTGCCGCGTTCCTTCCCAAGGTTTCTGACCCTTTGGATCATTGGGACCTTCAGTCATAAAGCATGGGCCTGTGATCCCTTTGAGACTCTGACGGTGATTAAGGGCTATACAAATAAAACTGACAGGACGTGTCTTGATACTTGCTTGGTTATTTGAACTCGAGTGACTGTAACATATTGATCACTGCAACATAAGATTTATTGAGCTTATACATTAAGGGGTTTAACTTTTGATGTTTGCAGACGTGTAAATTGTCGATGTGACATTTGGTGTACTTTCCAGTATATAAAGGAATGCCATTGGTTTAACATGCTCATTAAACCACCCAGAGGAGCATGTGGGTATTAGAATAATCCATACTTTTTTTCGCCCGTATTCAACGGAAAAGTTGAATAAATTCAACGTGTTTGAATGTGTCTCCTACAATAGGCGTATAGAAACTAAGTCGCCAACGTTCGTTTTGTAAATATACACTCAAATGGAAAGACGACGGAATGGTAAATTGATATAGGGTTCAAAGAGCAAAGGCCTGGATGTTGATGGTGGAACATCTGGACGGAAGGGGAATAGGCTGCTAAGAATGTTATAATCACGTAGGCGAGACATAAGCTGCTCCATTAAGAGCTCAGCTG
This sequence comes from Gadus morhua, assembly GCF_902167405.1. Taxonomy (NCBI): domain Eukaryota; kingdom Metazoa; phylum Chordata; class Actinopteri; order Gadiformes; family Gadidae; genus Gadus; species Gadus morhua. The sequence goes on along the minus strand of NC_044049.1, from coordinate 8,991,544 downwards.
ACCTATCTGTGGGGCTTTGGCTAATCCAAATTGTGCCAGAGCTGGCACAGATTGCTCAATTCAAGTCGGCTGGAAAACAAAAAATTGCCAAACGGGCTTGTAAACCCTTGTTTATCACTCGTAATCATGTATTTCTAGTTTGTTTTTCTCTATATATTGTATTTGCAATGGTATAACTTAGAGGGGGTCTTGTGGGTTAGGAGTTTGAATCCCAGCTGAAAGGCTGGGATTCCCACCCGATGCCTCTCCTGTCTAACCTGTTGGTATGATTGAGCTGAAGATACCTAACTCGCTAACGCTCTGCTTCATGCTTCTTGATAACATGCATTTAATAAAACAGTAATGATGAAGTAATGAGGACATAATAGTAGGAGACACTTATCCAGAGGGACATGCAGTGCATAAGTATCCATGAGGTATTGGTTAGACAACTGGCTCAGGGAGGCCACTAGTTAACCGGTCCGCTGTGGGGGGTTTTTGGCTCTGGTTTCAAGCAAACTTTAGTGGTTGCGCTTTATAATAACATGTAATAACCTATAAACTTTGTTTTAATGATGAAATAATCATTAACAAAACATAAATAATAATTTGTAGATCTGTTTTACCACACAGTATTTATTCACATTAAAGCCAGGACAACATCGACCCTCTCATGACATCACAAGTGGGACAAATTAATATTAATATTTTAATTATTAATTTGAGGTCATCATTAACTAAAGGCTAACATGTTTCTTAATGTTATTACAAAGTGTTACCGCTTCTCTTTCCTATTTGTAAATGTCAGCCAGTTCCTTTTGAGAGTAGAAGACCTACAGTATATAAGAAGCTGAAAGAAGGAGTTACTTACAGTGTCACGGTTTAACTGCTACTAAATATAACATTCTCTTACGAATAGAAAACATATATATATTTAGTAACAGCATAAATGGCTCCGGCCGGTTGAAATTGCTCTAGGCCTGTTCTCATTTAATAGCCTCATCTTGGGTATATCAACATGAAACACTTATGTAAGAATGACTTGTGTTCCTTGTTTCCGCTTATAAGGATTTCAGGATATGCACTATTTATGGCTGTTGCTTCAGTGCCAACAATTATTGAAGTTTGAGGTTTACTCAACTTGCACAGAAAAGTCCCCCATAGTTTTATATGTGTCGGTATACGTATATATGAGTGCAACGGATAAAAAACACTGCAAAGTTAACGCAGCTGAGGATAGGGCAAACGGGGGTAAATCGATTTGCGATGACCATATAAAGAGATATTCTCTGAGAACTCTGCGAGACCTATATGTACTCGTATCTCAGAGGTGTTGTCATTTGAAATTCCTTGCAGAGGTTTCCACCTTCAAAAGATTGGAGGGATTACAAAAAAAAGGTGTAGCCTTTAACGCACAAGGGAAGGAGCCTTGTGTAAAAGCAGAAAAAAAAAACATACTGTGAAAAGAAAAAAAAAGGCAGACCTGATGTCTCACCCTGTACTGGACAGGCTCAACATAACACCAGTGGAGCTCTTTCTCTAAGCCCATTTCTGCTGCCATCCATATTTCATGACCCCCAGGATCAGAGCATGGCATTTGCCTTTTCATTTTTACTGCCCTCAAGTACGCTACTTACTAAACCATGATCCTACGGGTAATTTCTCCAAATAATCTGTTTATATAAAAAAATAAAAATTCTCTGAGTTCTTTTTTCTCTCGTAGGCACTCATCCTAACCCTATTGCCAATGGTTACCATGCCCCCCCCCCCCAAAAAAGGCTGCATGGCTGATTGTTATCTTTTCGGGAAACTAAAACAACACCTCTGCTTGTAAATAAGAAAAAGAAAAAGGACGAAACTAAATGGCTTACAGGAATCGCCGAGCCACCGGCTTGATTTACCACGAGGAAAAGATGGGTGAAGATATGAGGGGTAATCCTGGATGGGATCTTGGTATAGCCCCTGGAGGTCTCAGAGCAGCTTGTTTAAGCGCTTCCAGTAAACCCCTGTACACAAGCCCTAATCCCCCTGGCAGAGGTAGTCTGACACTGCGAGTGAGTCCGCTATGAACAAACATCGCAAATGCAGGATAATGTTTAAGAGATACACAGATTAACTTGTGTAATCCCCCCGCTGCCAAAGGGAGAGATTAAAGGAGAATGTGCCAAATGTTTATGAGCGGAACACAACTAAATATAAACGGGATCCTTTTGAATGCCTTTTACTTTTATTTGTGCAGAAGAATGATTTTCTTCTCGGATCTTCATTTCTAAATTGATGCCATTGGCTGGATAAAAGAAAGAAGAAAAACAAATCAAAATAAAAATAGATCAATATAGTTTGAACAGAGTCTTTTCAACAGCGAATGAAGTCCTCCGCATGACGAGAAAGATGAGGCCAAACAAGAAGCAGTCCGTGTAAGACGACGTCCCTCTATTTGTAAAAGGATAAGCCAAAAAAAGAGATGTCTTGAGGTATTTTTGTAAGTCAAATGCCTGTTCAATGGCCACGACTATAAATATAATTGTTACCACAAAACATATAAAATAGTTTATGCATGACATCCATAAAAGCCCAGCATATTGGGCCTAGGACTGCATTGCCTCTATTGCCTCGCTTGAAGCTTTTAGATGCACTATGCGTTATGTACGAGAGAATGATTGACCTAGAAAGGTAAAACGTGTAATAAAGCGCCACTGAAACAGTTTAAGCCCGTCAGAAGGGGAGGGCTGTATTCAAATAGGATGTGTGAAACATCTGTTTCTTATTGTGTGGACACGTGCTTGTTGGGAACATTGATCGGATTTGTGAGTCATCTCGTGAAAAAATAACACTATAAATAATATGTAAATAATATTCGTAGCTCGTGAAAATATTATTTGGCATTTGTAAAACATTTGGCAGTGAGTGTTGCCTAACCTTATCCCTTAAAACACATCCAGATAAAAAAGTAAAGATAGAATTCTTTGTTTACCTTCATTCATAACACATTTTTGGCAGCATGGTTGTGATAGATTAATTGAGATTATCTTTGTGTCAGATTTAATAGGGTATTTGAGAACAATAGTCAGGTGTGCATTTAAATAACCATGCTGCAGATTTCAGTAATCCACAAGATTATCATATTAAATGGCACCATATTTAATACTTTATCCTGTTAGTGTCTTTGAGGCAATAGCCATCGGACACATGCACGTGCTCATCTGGCTTGGTTTCATTTCATCTCTAAAATGGTTTATTGATGGTGGCTGGTCGACCACTCCTGATAATAATGCGATTGCATGCCTGAGAAATGATGCATATCTAATGCAGAAGATAGACCAAACTCACCAGCACAACTGCTCAAGAAACGGTAAGAGGCATTCTCCAGCGATCAAAAACCATCGAGGGCAACAGGCTTTCCGAGGGACACGTGCTCTTGAGTATGTGACACCATTACATTATATACTCCATACCCATTTTAAGGAACATCGTACTATTCTACTTCTGATTTTGTATTTCTGATTGGAGGAACTTTTACGATTTAAGTTTATTTCAAAGTGAACCCCACCAAAGATCTACAGAGCTGTTCCATCTGGGAAAATTCTTTAGAAAACTAGACTCTACGTCCGCCGTGAAGTCTCTTTCCAAAGTCATGTTTTTTCATTGGTGGTGCACCCTGGCTTGAGGCAGTGTGCCGAGGGTCTTTGACAAGACTTGACGGGCCCGGCATTCTCTCCTATTGAACCCATGAATTTTTTTCTAAAGCCCTTATGAGACGGCAGCTAATCCCATATGTTGTACAAGTTCTACTGCTATAATGGAGGTTTACTTACCCTCAGAGGATTAAGGTGACACCATACTTCTGGTGACAGCCTATTGCCTTATTATTTATCTTCCATTATGTCTTCAACAATTAAATGATTGAACAATAAGGTTGCACAGCATACAAAACAGCATACATTGGATCACCTCACTGGGAAGTAGTGTCTATAACACTAACAGGGTCTATAGGAACCACCGCAATTAAATACCCCTCACTCATTTTTACAGTTTCTCATTCCTCATCAGGATCATAACTCCAGTTTAGTCACTTATGCGTGGTTGTGTGTGGGTATATGCATATACATCTGGTGTATATATATATATATATACTGTATGTATACTGACCAAGGCAGGCATGTCATCTGCCATAACACGTGTGCCAACCAGAACACAATGTGGGACATGTCACCCCTCACTGAGCGTTGCGAGGAAGACCTTGTCATAACATCTTGTCATGAAAGCGCCCGCAACACCCGGAGTACCAGTGAAAATGTGCCTGTGACGCAAAAAAAAAAAGCATGTATCGACAAACGATTTGACAGATGCTGTGTGATGAAACGGATAATATGACACTACGATGTCATTGGTCATGAACGGCTTGGCTATGGTCCAAGCTGTGTTTGACATCATGCCCTCATGTCGCTTTAACAAGAGAGGCAATATCTTCCTGAATAAAAGGTTGAGTTTATACTTGAATTAAAAGTTTGTCCAAGTGTACCGTTGAATGCATGTGATTTCCCATACGATAACACCTCTGCACATCATTGATGCTTTCTTGCTTGGACGGGGCGTTTGAATCTCAACAGCTGCAACACCGAGAAGAGCCTTCATCTTAGTGCGGCTGAGTGCAACGGCAGCTTGAATGTGCCAGACACTATTTGTGTTAACACAGTTCTGTTAATGCATGCATGTGGCTGAGCTTATCACATGCTGTGGGGCTGCAAAGCGCTACACAGAGTCAGGTGGAATGAGGTGTGACGAGTTACAATATCCCCATAAGTTTCTGCTGATGACTGCCTCATCAATTAATGAGCTAAAAATCTTCTCACGAGGAAGCATGGCTATTTTTTTTAAGTTTTTTCTTTTAATAAAGAAATAAGAAATTAAAAACTGCTGTTTTTATTGGCAGTTCATTAGCTCTGACTGAGTGACAACCCAACAGTGTGACCAGTATTTCACACAACACATCATTGGCCACTTGGACAGTAAGGCTTCATTGAAACACACAGCACTTAAGCACATACGCATATATCAATTACCTTTCCTTCACGTAAAAAGGTGATGGCTGAAGGCTGAAGTGGAGATAAAGGAATGTTTGCCAAATGCATCTATATATACACGTGATATATTGATATATATATATATATATATATATATATATATATATATATATATATATACGATTTATAACTGCCTCAAACGTTTCTAGGACGAGATGATTAAGGCAAGAGAAGAATGTGTGTGAGTTGAGCCCTGATGCCAAGATGTTTAGGCAATCCCTTGTTATTGTGATGTCTTAATGTTTACTGAGGCCATTATAGGCAAATCTGTTTCGCTATTCCCTCAAATACAACTTGCAATTGCTGCATGAGATAAGCTAGAAACATATTTGTAAAGCTACACAAATATATAATGGAGTATGCCAAAACAATATAGGAAATATTAAATGCAAGGCACAATACCCTTATTGAACAATTCCAAACTGTGCTTTGACTTCAACTGTGAACGTGTGTGTGTGTGTGTGTGTGTGTGTGTGTGTGTGTGTGTGTGTGTGTGTGTGTGTGTGTGTGTGTGTGTGTGTGTGTGTGTGCGTGCGTGCGTGCGTGCGTGCGTGCGTGTGTGTGTGCGTGTGTTCGTGTGTGTGTGATCATCTCTAAAATAACATGATTGTGAATAAATCAATTCCACTTTTCTTAAGTCTGCACCCATGCGTCTCCATTTCTCTTATCCTTGCAGGACTTTGTTCTCCATTCTGATTAAATCACAGCATGAGAGCTGCACTAGACGTCGATGAACCAAAACAACAACAAGCAAACAATACCGAGAAAAAAGGACGCCCTCCGTTAGAGTCTAGAGGACAGCCTGTGTAGGCACGTCACCGTGAAGCCTTCGGTGACGACTTCTAACTAGCAAGATCTCGTCAGGGATGATTATGATACATATATATATAGAATAGGTGTGCTTATGCTACTGGACAGTTAATCAACACAGTGAACTATTCAGAGGGGAGGGTATTTTATGTTGGGGGTCTTTAAAACGATCTGGGAATCTAATCAGACGTCCATCATGGATATTATCGGCCAACTTTTTAGAGCCTGCTTGATCAATATGGCCTGCTTTCCTGACAGAAGTCGCACGTTTCTCAGCAGCCAGCCACTGACTTGGTTGACAGTCAATTGATGTCCAATTGGATTTATTTTATTTTATTGGTTGTTGACTGTATTGTTTTCCTCTGCCTCTGTCTGGTATTATGAGATAGGACAGATAGGAATAGGACAGAGGTTTTGGTTGGTTTAGAATATGATGCCTTAGTTTAGAATGTAAACTGTATTAGAATGAATCATTTATGTGGGGGAAAAGAAAGGTTTATAGGCCTACGTATGAGAATTATAAGACTAAGTAAATGGAATTATTTCACCCCAATGCCCATTTTAGAGCGAGTTGACACCACCTAAACACATTAAATACAGCAAAATAAACAGAAACAAAAATATAAAGTATATCTTAACAGCAACTTTAAAGAAATGATTAGATGCATTGAACATTATGATTCTTCCCAACAGAAATAAACAAAAGACAAGCATCAGCTTTTTCAATTTTCTCGTTAATATATGTGGACGAAAGGAAGTCTATTTTCACCAAAACTTTAGGGAATTAAATAACCAACAGCCACACTTGACACGGATATCTGGGGTGTTTCTCTTTCACTTTCATTTCTGGCGTCGGAAAAACATTTAGCTGCATTATCTTCCATAAAAGAGAGCAGCACGTTCTTTACGTAACACCTATAATGCTTTTGACATTACATTTATTATTTAGAGGAGATCCTCATCATGTCTCAACAGCGGTCTGGCAGTTTGGGAGAGGTGTTGTTGTTTGTTGTTTGTTTTTGCATACCAGATATGATAGCAGAGCCCTGATGACACATGAAAAATAAATGACGTTTGTGTGTCTTTTGTCAGAAAACACAAAATGAATAGAAAAAGCAACAAAATGCGTAAACTACATTATGCCTGACACCTGAAAACATAACAAGATGTCAGGGCATTAGGATAAATAATTTAATGATTCACATTCATGCGGAAAAAGTCTACAAATGATTTGAGCCCATCAATTAAGAGCTGTCAAGCACAACACAAGACAGAATAAAAGGGAAAGATGACGAGACGACTTTCAAATGTTTCCTATCCACCCCATTCAATCTACCAACTCATAGTCCTGAAATCTCCCTCCACCACATATTGGTGGGGGTGCTAGTTTACCTCCCAGATACATTTTTTGTCTGAATTGCTGACACTTCACTTTATTGTAGATGGCGGTTTCTAAAAGGTTAGTCAAAGGAGACAGTAGGGGCTATTACCCACAAAGACTAGTGTTTTGATAGCTTTCTTGACAGGCCAGGCTAGTGAATAAAAATTTGATGAAAATGTCAGTCAAAAGGCAGTAAAATATAATCTGGAGTAAAGCGCATAGCAAGGACTCTAAACCTCCATGCACCCAATTAAAGATAAATATGCCATTGGATTGCTATGAGAGACATTAGTGGTTATCAGGCACTATCCCTTTTTGCAGCAATTAGTTGGCTGAGTGATGGATGTTTTCCTCTGAAGATCTCCGTCAAACTCCGCCTGAGCGAAGTGTTCCACCCGTGAAGCTTAGAATCACACTTTGTGACCTTTGTCATCTTCCTGGATTGTTCCGTGGCTCAGAGGAGCTCCGGAGCTGTGTGTTGTGGCGGAAGTGGAAACGTGTCACGGGGAACGCTCACCCTGTTCACCCCTAAGTGGTGTGGTGAACATCTATTCCGTTTTGTGCCCTTTGTGGCCTGCGCATCAAAATCATGTCCAAAGGTATTGAGTGCAAAAGAAGAAGCACGTATAACCCTTTTGGGGGGATTTGAAGTGAATTCCTCCCCAGGCTTTGTTATTTCCGCTGCTTTGCTTTCTTTAACAGAGTGTCATGCCCTGGTGTCTGTTTGTTCATATAGCTAGCCTTAAAGGTGCTAGAGTTAAGATCTGAGGCTTTCAGAGAGAGACGGAGAGAGAGAGCAGAAAAGAGTGTGATTATGAACCTAAACAATCGTCAAATGTCCCCTCCCTCTCGGCTCCATTCCTCTATACGTTTCTCTGCCAGTGTTAAGAGTTGCATTTCAGACACCTGTGATTGACAGGCCATATGGATCCCCCAACCACTCATGGAAAATATGCCCCATTTGGTCAGAAATAGGACCGGAGTGGTCGTAAATCAAAATTGGCTCAAGTAGAGGCAGGCGATATTCCCGAAGTGGATTTCAATCACAAATAACAGATGGGTCTAACTCTTATAACTTATTATACTCAAATTAAAGCACTTCAACCTTAGCACACCGTTAAAGAGACACACCTGTTTTACCAAAAGGTAAATGCTGATAAGTAATGTCAAGCCATTTCCAAATCTATGCAGTGAGTATCCACCCAGAGTATCCATCCAGCCTAATAGTTGGAACAGTCTAAAGACGATTGGGGACTAAATCTGACCATCATGCATCCGATTGGAAACTCCCACTTGTAATGTCAAAAGCGGATACATTTGGAAATGGCTTATGATGACAGAATTTACTTGATAAAAGGTGCAGTCTAAACCAATTATTTCGTTAAATTGTATGGGTGTAAAAAGGTTTTTTTCTGATAAACCTTAATTTTATTTAGAGATCATGATGTCCAAGTTTATTTAAAAGGTAATATGGAGATTTACCATTTTTTAATTCTGCAAAGCCTTTCCTCTTTGGTTACCTTCTAAAATACATAGCAAATATCTTCTTATTTTCTTCAAACATTTGCGAAAAAAGTTGATTTCATCGTTTTGAGTAATCTGCATGACCCAAATAGTAAAAGGCTGGCTGTCAAGCATATATATATATTTTTTTTGTTATAATAAACCTATACAGATGGTGTCATGAAAGGGAAATGTGTCGACAGCGGGACAACAAAAGAGACATTTCTCTCGCAATGCGACAGACTGTGTATGACAGTAATACACAGTGGCTCTCTTTGTCTTCCATATTGGATGCTTCCCCACCTCCACCTGCACGCATGCACCACACAAAAACACAAAACAACACACACACACACACAGAGACACACACATGCAATCATATAGGCATCCCCCATGCAAGCACACATGCACAAACACATCCACTCTCCTCCCTCTGAGCTTCTCCTCTGTTGGCAGCACTGCAGGTCAGCCAGAGCTCACATTAAAAGAGCCTTGCAGATAGTCACATGAAAGGGGCCGCGGAGTGGGTGATCTGATAGCATAGTGCGGACAAGCTGAGATAGCACTCTGGAGAACAGGAAGACAGAAACAAACAATGTCATTAAATATGGATGTTGGCTCTTTTTGTTTTGAAAAACGTTAGATTTGACCAAGTAATAGCTCCTTTGTATTGCAAACCAGTGATACAGAAAGACAAAAACCATTAGCGTTTAAGTGGAAGAGCGGCCCGCTGAGAGGGCTGCGATGATCGTGTTTAAACAAGCGAACATATGTCAAGAGTTTACCAAAGGCATGGGATACACTAGGCAGACGGAAACTACTGTGTAAAGTAACTGCCTGTTACTTAGCTTAGATAACGTAGTGCATTGTTAATTATATTTCTCAGAAGATTCCAAAGTCAACTGATTCACTTAAAGCTGTTGAATAGAATACATTTTGGAAACATATATGGTTGACTTAGAGTAGACACTTGAACGTTTAGATAAAAGCAGAACGACAGAAACCATATGAATACTTTTAGAATGCAAGCTGACACACTCTTGACACATTTGGTCAATTATTGTTTCATTCCGAGCTTCACTTTTTAAACAATACACAGCCCTGATTGTGGAAACAGTGAATCGTGGCTAAGTGACATTATGCTAAACATAACGCCAAAGGCATTTTTAAGTGCAACATAATGTTGGTCAAAATACACAGGCCTCGCTCTTTTCCTTCCTTTAAAGCAGTTGGTTGATTCATTTCAATTACACATCCTTTGTGGTCTTAAGTCCTGTCAAACAATACCACAAATTCCCAGGCAATCTTATTCACAATGTCCAGAGTATGGTTGTTGTCTCAAAATGCCAGGGTGATCACCGCCTTAAATCAAAGGCAAAGATGGAAAAACAGAATTACCATTACAAAACACAAATTAACTCTATTGTCACGTATTCAAATATTTACCATCAATCACGTCATCCGCATTCGATTGTTCGAAATAGCTTTTCCTTCATGATGTATCAAAGTCAGTCAATCGCCTCGCAAGTTTGATGGTTTCCCAAAGCAAAGATACGGCGGGTCTACATGTATTCCACCATGCATCAC
>NC_044049.1:8967512-8975012 GCF_902167405.1 Gadus morhua | reverse complement strand
CATAAATAAGCACCATAAAGCGATGGGAGGAACTTCAAAGGCTACGGGACCATCACACAGCAAAACCCGGCTTCTGCTAGCCCCCGTCAATGTGTTTGTCTTTGTTTGTGACAGTGACTCAAGGGTGTAAACAGAGGAATTAGCTCACACCTCCGGAGCCTCAGCGACGCATCACGCTCGCCGTAATTGAATTAAGTTTGTCAGGCTGTTGTTGAACTGTTTGGACACCGTTGGAAAAACAACGATCGTGTTTGTTCGGATATTCCTACACTTTTTTTGAGTCAATGCAAAATAAATACCCCCCAAAAACTAAAAAAAATCTACAAGCGCAACATTGCAAAGGCGATTGTCGCTGCAGAGAAATGGCTATTTATACATTTGTCCTGGATGGGTGTAAAACCTTCTGGCACAATGCAAATGGCACTTAGGCTGTAGGATAATATGGTAAAGCAAGTCCATGGTTGTGAGCATGGGCGCCAAATGCCCATCGGTGAGCTACTGTACATGGGCGCAGACAAAGCTCGGGCATGTTCTCTGCGTACTATCATAGCTTCATTGCCATTCCTGTCAAGGTTCCTCTCGTACTAAACAATTGCTCTATTCTGCGTTTTGTTTCCTTCGGGTGTCACAGGAGAGCATCCCTCCCAACTGATAAGGAGCATACAGAGCATTCGCTCCTCCAGTAGATGTGAAAAGAAAATTGGAATCTTGACAAGTATGATTGACATGCTTACTTTTTTTTTTCCCCACCAAAGGAAGTTCTATTTGCAGGAGATTTAAAGATGTGCTGTAAACCAGCATTTCCGCCGAATGGATTCATTGTTCCTTCTGACTAGGAGCTCGTCGCCAAGGCAATTCCGTTGCACGTAAATAATCCCGTCGGGAGATCGGAATCCCTTTAAGCTTAAAACCACTGTGGCTTTACCTTATTTTTGGGTCCAAAAAATAAATAATTTAGCAGGCTTTGCGCTATATCTGTCACTTTCAGACAATCCATCTATGTCACGCTATAAAAACACGAACCTAGTCACCTAGTCTTTACTGACAATGGTGAGATCACTGCTTTGATTTTCTATTTCTGCCTTTTTCCCTTGCATGCTTTTCTTGGGACAGACAGAAAAATAAAGTGACAGCGAGATTTGATGACAAACGATACCCAGGAGGAAAAGTATGATCGTGAAGAATAGAGTGAATTAATTTCCCGTCCTAAGTAAAATAGACTTGCACTTGGATGCCACTAAACCCAACAGGGCAGCTAAAACAAAATCTGAAGAGGATAGGGGAATAGGATGATATTTAACTGTGCCAAAGGCAGGGGAAAGCCGAGTCAGAATGAGATGTATTGAGTACAGTAGGGTATATATACTTATACAATGACTTTGTCCTGATATGCTTCGCAAGGACGAAACACAGATTGAATGCACAAGACTAAACAAGACAGTGCACACCAACCCACACAACAAGGCTGCGGTCCATCTTGAAATAGACTGTATTTACACAATCAATTAATAAATTAATGAATCATTATTACAATGTCATGCATTGGTGAGCCATCCCTCAAAGGATTATTAGTGACCATTTTGCTTTGAAATCAAACGCAAAGTACAATGCTATACATTATTGCTATATTAAGGTCAGCAAACATTGGCATTGCATAGAAATAGCTTGTTACACAACACAGATACATTCATAAATGTAGGCCTTGAAACCATTGACAAAAAATGGGCCTCTGAGGTTTTTCTGTCCACACACATCAAGCCGCGGACGGGGACAGAAACGACACCTAGCCCCACAGGAAGTTGAAGTGACAGGGACAATCGCATCGATTCCACCGAGAGATATTCCAGGTGGATCACCGAAGCTCCAGATTTTCCAAAATCCTGTGATATTATTCCAAGGGAACAACGAGAACCACTGCGCGGACGGGATTCCGCTGGCTCCACGGATGGGGGAGAGGTTTCCCTTTAATTGCAGCGGAGGTCAAACGTGTGAGGGGTTCGAATGTGACAGCAGAAGGCGGCAGAGTGTTGTGCGTTCTCAGGCAGTCCGCTCCTCTATGGGTGCATCAGGGGACCGACCCGCTGTGGGTTTGACAGCCCGGATTCACCCTGGTGGTGATTTTAACCTTAGAAAAAGCACAGGCAGACCCCACAAATCAGTTGTGACCAGGTGTGTGGGGCGGAATAGGAGACTTGTTTTTTGGGAGTAGGGGAGAATAAGTGCTTGGGTTTTCTTTTTTTTTGCGGTTATTAATGTTTTCCACTTGCTGTTCCTCTCGTGTTGAGGGCTGTTCAATCGCACCACAATATAAAATGTTTGTATCTGCTTGACTTGAGGAGGGCTGTTATTAAGTGTAGTACTCGGATGATCTCAAAAAACAAAGAAAAAAAAAGATATTGCTTTACTTTATTAGTCGCCTGTGCTTTGTCAAGCACATGAGTCACTTGTTTGTCCTAGCCCATTTTTGTTTGATAGGATATCCGCATTACCGCGTTAATGTTGATCATTTCCTAATAGGAAACCATTTTCATACCTATGTAGCACATTCGTGTCATCATACCTTTTAGGCAATCTCTGCGATGCACAATGCCATCCCGTGAAACCAATTTTTTTAGCTTAAAAGGAGATCTACTTCAGCAGATAATAAATATAACCTCCAAAACACACTCTACATCCATGAAATGCTGTCCACCATTGAAGTGGGGGAACGGACGTTGCTGCAGTATACAAAACTGAAGGAGGGCATTCACTTCACATGCACCCGTTGTTGCTGTTGTTGTTGTTGCTGCTGCTAATTAAAAAGTTGAATTCCACCAGCACCACTGCATTGGCATCAGCATACTCAGAGGTGCGTCCTTGCGAGTATTGGCGCCATCTTATCAGCCGTCGGCAGAACCAGCCATGGCCTGTGAAGACACACGAGGGGGGGTGGAGGAGGGGCGTGCGAAGGCTCCAAGGCCCAGCTGGAGGATATAGTACGGAGGAAGGAGGGCGGGCGGTTCTGCTACTGTCCAGGGATCTGGGCCCGTTCCTCCTCCCTTTGCTAGCACCCCCAAACACGTGCAGACTTTGGTTTTATGTGGAGCCACATAAAATTTGCCACATCAATCAATCACATGAAGTTTCTTGGAGTGTCTGCAAGCAAGGGATGAGCTGCCTGGGTTTAGAGAGTACGGCATTGCTGTAGCGCACGATATGGGATCTGTTTAGGGTCGTCCATGGAAAGAGCCCAGGTACGACGAGGTTTGTGCTTGGGTACATGCCGTGCCGTACCATAACGTAGTGTACCGTAGCGTAGCGTACTTCGCCCACAAGGGGTCTGTGGGCCAAGGCTGACTAGGATGTATTGTCATGAATGGCAATTTCAGATTTCTAAAAAAGACAAAATAAACCCACAAGAATATTCCTTGTGGGAGCCTCTCTTTGTGCGGCGCAAATTAAATGTCATCATTTTGTGTCATGAAAATAAACAGATACAAAATAAGGAGTGAGATCTCATCATTGTGTTGTGACCTTGGTGGGATATGGAACTTTTGTATTGGCTTCGGAAACGGCTGCGCTTCTATTGATTATAATACTCTGGCTCACAAAAAGAAGGGGGAAGATCCTTGAACGCCGTTGAAGGCCGATATTCATTTGACATCTTTTTCGAAGGCCGGCGTTTTGAGAAGGTAAAATGGAGGGAAAAGGCTGGCTGGTTTTAAAATAGTAAGTAGGTGGTACAGTGGGAGTGTGCAGGCGGAACGAGTGACACTAATCATAACTTTTTCAATAGAATTGTATTCAGGAGCACACTTATTATCCGGTGCTTTTTTTTGTGTGAACTGATGTAGACTTGCCTATGAGCGACAGAGCGGTGCTACAAAAGATGCACACTCGCATCACACTTGCTATTATTACATTCAAGGCTGATTGGAAAATATAACGGTGTATATAATGGTAGAATGATGACTCTGAATTCACTGGGATGATACATGTTTTAGTAAATAGGGAAAACCAATGGGGAGGGAACAAGGGGAGGAAATTCCTAAAGGGATTAAATGTGAAACGGGGTTGCATCAGAGATATTTTAATACCTTGGTTCTTTGATGAATCCCTGTGAAACTGAATTAGGATTATCGATTTTGGATATGGCCATTTAAATGGAGCATGGACACTGCATTGTGCTAACGGTGAGATATTTGAGTCTTCGTTTTGTCCTGCTATTGAACTCTTCGGCATGAATAAGCACATTTCAGTGAGAATTTCCCGCCACTATTTATTTTTGGCATTTCCTACCTTAGAGTGAGCCCTATCCCAATGTATGATAATTAACAATGCTGCTCCCTATTGGCACCATTAAATGTGGGTTACTACTTTCCCCTAAAATGGGGTTAGGCATGCTTTTGCTGTCTTTTTTCATTAAATATCTTTCTGTTATTCTCGTACTCTTTCATGTATTTCATCCTTTTGCCCCCCTTTTTTGGTTACTGGTAGTTTGGGTAGCCTAAGGCTACTTTAAATGATTCATGGTGATAGTTATTTCAAGAGACTCGTGGGTCGATGTGTGTGAATTGTTAAGTCTTTCTTTAAGTTAAGTATTGCAGTATGTTAATGCCCTGACAACGAAGCGTAGATTAGTAACACTGCTACCTGCCACCTTACCATTCTAATAAATCACCTTTACTGTAAATACGATGTGAACAATTTACTGAATGTAACCGTTCTTTGAGTGAAATATGTAGCACATTTGTGTCATCTTCTTGTATGTTGTTCAGCATGAGGTCTCTTCACTCGATTGCTTTGTGCTGAGGCTACTCAAGCTCTTTTCCTGATCGTGTTTAAGAAGAAACACAATGATGGGACTTATAATGACTTCATTAGACTTCATTAGTGTGCATGCCTCTACATTTAGAAAACAGGGGAATTGAAACCCTCTGCAGTAATGATCCTGTGTTTTGGTGAAACACAGGAATCCGATGACAATGCAGCGCAGAATTTTAATGAGCCCGTAGATAAGCATCTCGTCGCAGCTTGCGGTGTTGTTGTTTTTTTTCCGCCTGAATTAGAATAAGATGGAATATTGCATATCAATTTGTTTTTGTTTTTTTATGGCAGCATATTTTATAAATATACACCAGAGTTGTTTAAGCACATTTGTGGTTCTTTTTGGTCTGCATTGTTAAAGTGATTGTATGAAAAAAAAATAAGGCTCACGGCCATGTAAGATATAATTCATGATTTCTCTTTCCATTTTGTCGTATCCACATCAGTCATTAAATCTATTTATTTCAGTCACGCGAGGAATCGATCCTCTCCTCTGAAGTCTGCAGTGAGTCTCTGTTTGCAGAACAACACACCATAATCAGTGATGCATTCACAAGCCCTACAGTATGTGCAAAAAAAACAAAAACAATACTTTATCCCTTTATCAGACATAATTGCATGGGGGCGACAAAAAACAAGTTCCATAACAAAACACCCACTCCTGGTCGATGTGGGCCGGCCACTAGACCTGATGCTTTCCAACTGAAGGGCGCAGGTTCAAGTGCCCAACCCCGGCCCCTAGTGTCAGACAGCATCTACCCTGCAGTCCCAAGTGCCCTTGAGCAATCGGCCATACCGTCCTATGAGCTCCATGAGAGCCGTCCCCATCATTGACCCTACGCTGCCACCTCCCTCACGCAACGAAAAAGAAAAACATGGCATGTTTCTTAACTGGGAGCCGGATATCATTCGTCTATTTATTTGTAGTAACGAAGCGATGGGACCGGTGTTTTGTACCCCCAAGGGATTAAAGTGTTTCTGAAAGAAAATGTATTTCTGTTTCACTATCAAAGTACCAGAGCAAGACGAACGTTAGTATAAACCACAAGCAAACAAACTGGATTCAATAATATAACTACCATTTCACATAAAGGCTTTTGTTTAAGCTTTGGTTTGCTTGTGCGTGTGTCTGTTTGGTTTTGTTTGTGTTTTAATTCCCCTTTTATGACCTGTGACATTGCATACCAAGGGAGTAAATAATGGTTGTTCCAAAAAGAATATGCTGAGCAGTGTAACTTAGATGTGAGCGTCTGCACACTTTACGTCATCCTTATACCACTGATGATATATGAGCTGCAGGTCCTTTGTGTCTAGCTTCAAGCTTCCCAGTACCCAGGTCCGCAGGGCCACGGGTCGGCCATTCTGTTTGCTGCTACTCAGCGCGTCCTTGGGAAAAGGCAAATGGAAGGAAGTTCAGTGGTTCTTTATCGATTGGTTCAGTGGTTGCATATGCAGCAACACTACCCGCTTTCCCTGCACGTGTTAACCAATGCTACTAGGAATATATCACCCAACATTACAGGATAATTTAGCGGTCTAGGGTGTTTTTGACTCAGAGGCAAAAGGTTACGAGTTTGAACCCCGGTGTCTGCCGTCTTCCTGAAGGTGTCCTTGAGCTGGAGGTCGAACCCCTACCTGCTCCATACTGACAAGTCGCTAAATCAGTGGGAGTCACTTTGGAGAAGAGCATCTGCTGAATGACTCAATGCTGGAGCGCTTTAGACTGCAGTTTTGCACACCGAATTCGCGTTCACAAAATGCAGATTGAGAAACGCCAATTTCAATATCAGAGAGTCCAGTAAGTACTGCCAAACAGTAGTGAGTGGAGTGGTAAATGACATCTGCAGAGTTTGTATCTGCACAAATTGTATGGAGATATAGGGAAGTGGCCGCAGGCAGCAGTGTTGGATAATGCACTATGTATATAAATGCCTCTCACCTCCGGCTCTGTATAATCAGATCAATATGAACACATACATGTTAAACAAAGTGGCTATAAAATCTGACAAGAATAAATATGTTTTGTGATTCCACCAAGACATATTCAAAGTAGAATTGTACCACAGCTTAATCTGGTTGTTTGATATTATAAATTAAAAAAGACAATACCAATAGGTGCTTCGAACATCTGTTTCATTTTATATTATTACGACTATTAGATTGACTATAGTCTTATCTAAAGCTTTTGACACTAATACTTGACTCCTGAATGATTCAGGTCAATAGAAAGAAAAAGAAACAGAGAGAAAGTTAGGAGCATACCGGTGTGATGGTCTGCTACTACCCTAGCCACAGCGACATCTTCCTCCCATCTCATTATATCAGAGGTCCCGTTGATCAGAAACAATGTCAAAATGATTATGATCATTATTATCACCATTATCCTCATTAGTTTCTTTCACGTGCAGGATTTCGGCGCACATTACCGGTAAAATGAACAGAGGACATGAATAGAGGCAGAGGTAATAGAGTACGCAGAGCACAACACCAACACAAAAACACTGTGAAGTCAAATGGGCAACATTAAAACACATAGTCCAACGCTTAACGTCAACACGCGAGCATCTGTTCCAAACATTTTGTTGCTGCCTCAAAACTCACAGGCACTGCGTTTGAAAGTAACAGTACTGCATGTGTTGCACTTCTGCCTGTTCTCTCTGGACTGTCTCTCAGGCAACAAAGATTAACAGCGAG
>NC_044049.1:8860012-8965012 GCF_902167405.1 Gadus morhua | reverse complement strand
GTCGTTTTCCCGGGGGCAAGTCGCCCCTCGTCGGCCAAACCCTCCTCGGCGGTGTGGCCCTGGAAGGAAGTGGAGTAAAGTTTTTCCCTCAGCGTCACAAAAGTTGTCTCATCGGTCACGAGTCTCCCCGGATACCCGTAGTTCTCTTGCAGGGGGAACTGCAGCGAGTTGTAGCAGCTCATCAAGCTGTAGAACAAGTAGGTGACGGACAGGGAGAGGGTGAACATGAATAAGATTTTCCGGGGCACTTTAGAGGTGAATACCGAAGTGCTGGACCAAAATGCCATCTCTGATAGCAGTGATCCTCTCAGAGAAGTGGCCAGACATGTTTCCACCCCAAGTCTTGCATGGACAAGCAACACAACAATAATCTGGTCACAATCACCGCGGCTTATACCGGAGACTAAAAAACGCGGTAAAGCCGGACCACAGCAACCCTCCCGCCGGATCGCATATTTATGAGCCGGAGTCGAAAAAAAAAGAGATAGATCGTTAAAATTCCAAAAGAATATCGTGTGCCTTTCCTTGGGGGGAGGGGGGTGGAGAGTATCGATTTCTTTAGCCAAGGCTGACAGACTATGTCACAATTTATTGGACTGAACTTGCAGATTCTTGATGCTGGGTCTTGGCGTCCTTCCAAACGAGACCTCGGTTGTTTTGAACTGCACGGAGTGTGATGATGGGCAGAAGTGTTGGTATCGCATAGTAGAGGAAGGAAGGGAGGAAGGGAGGGAGGAAGGCAGAAAAGGCGAGCAGGAGCGCGCACAGCCTCGGTCCTCGCAGCGCTATCCAAACCCCCCGGTGCTGGGAGTGCGTTCAGGAGCGCCGATGAGACAAGAAGAAATCCATCGGATCTCCAAAAAAGAGCCAAAGAGACGCGTGGTGTTCAATATCCGGTACTCTCTCCAAATATCCCTATATTTAAATGTATATATAGGTCTTTATAAACTGTCCTTAAAAAGTCCACAGCCCCTGTTTTGAACGTGTTGTCCTCTTCATTCCCACTCACACACTCAGTGTGTTGAGACTGGGAGATGTGCGCATCGACCGTGTGAGCTCATCTGAACAGAGGCAGCACTATACAGCCACACAGCTCAACTAAAGTGTACACCCTCCTTTTCTTCCTCCCGAACCCATACACAAGTAGGCTTTAATAAACGTCATATGTCACACAGTGGATTATTACCAGACATCATGTCATCTCTTTTCTCACACACGCACGCACGCACACACGCACGCACACACACACACACACACACACACACACACACACACACACACACACACGTCACAGACCCACACACACACACACACACACACACACACACACACACACACACACACACACACACACACACACACACACACACACACACACACACACACACACACACACACACACACACACACACATACACACACCCACATACGCGCACAAATCACCAATGGCCAGGCGAATTGTGTGTTCTGAATCATGCATAATTTTTTTCTCTTCGCAATGATATATATTGCAAAATATGTGGAAGAATATTTGTGATAGAGTTTATTTTTCCAACACGAAGCTCATGCCTGCACCCTACTGGTTTTCTGCGATGCATTACTAAAGTTAATCTAGAAGAGATCGGGGCAGCAATTAAGGCTGATATGAACCGTGTGCTTAGAATGTGAAATGGGGGCTAACGTGCAAATTGGGTTGCATGTTGCATCCTCTGGAAAATATTACAAAAAACGAAATGCCATAGTGAATAAACACTATTTCCTTTTGTGTTTCAATTAATAATAATAATAATAATAATAATAATTAATAATAATAATAATAGATGTATTACAAACACATGTATTTTATATCGCTCTTTCAAAATACTCATAGACACTTCACAGCAAGAAATAAAATCACATAATGAAACATTCTGAAATAGCAGCCTAGATCTCGTCTCGAATAAAAGAGGAGGAGGGGTGGGGTGGAAGAGGGGGGAGGGGGGGGGCGCTGTCGCCCCAGGTTCAGTGTTTGGGCATGGGTGGAGGTGGGGGTGGGGGGCTTGGAGGTTTGCATCAGCATATCGGAGGGCTCGGCTCGGCTAGGTACACGACGGTGGAAGAGATCACGGAGGTAGGAAGGTGGCAGGTTATGGAGAGCTTGCTAGGTGGTAGGAAGCATATCTCTATTTGTAGTCAGAAGTTCGTTTTATAGAGTTTTTTAAACACGCAGACTCACTAATTTGACAATGCACCTATATATCGTCTGTATCAAGTAAGAGGTGTTGTTAGAACACGCAGACCTAATCATTTGACGATTCACCAATACATCATCTGTAGGCTCAAATAAGTTAAGGCTTGATCCTGTAGCTACTGAGGTGTGGACTCACGGCCAAACGGTGACGGGTTAGATTCCCTTGTCCAGATACCAGTACTTGCACAAGATGTCTAACCCTCCTTCATGACATGTAACTCAGTTCAATGTACACAATGACCCTTTCGATTAAAGTGTCTGCTAAGTGACCACATCGTTTATAATATAGGCCTGTATGCATTTAAATATAGGCTACCTGGTGTGGTTCTAAGTGAAATGAAGCGGAAAACGGTTTCCTAGTTTGCCATTCCACCTGTGGCATTCAATATGTCTTATTATGTTGTTGTTTTTTGAGCGACACACATCGTAAACCACATGACACACAATATGTAATCCTGCTTTTTCACAGTGAGTCACTGGACCCAAAAAAGCGATAAGCTATACTATCCACATTGTGATTAAATGGCTTCATCTTATAAAACATAATTACAGAGGCCTAAGTGGAATCCTTTTTTTATCACACACATTTAGCATTTAGCATTTTCCACAGCATGGTCCAAAACAGTGTTAGAAAAAAGAAAAACATAACATTCATTTTGCACTTATGCAGGTCATACTGAATTTTCATTTATTATGATGTGGTATTATGGTTGCTTTATTTCAAACTGCATATAAGGAGCCTATATTGAGATGAGAGTTAGAAACGTGTTTGATGAGTCGATTAAATAATCATATTATTTTTGTCCCTGTCCACATTCCCTCCAACCAAAGTTGCATCCTCATATCCCCTCTGCCGTTGATCAACAGTCCAACCCTTTCACAATGCTCCTTTTCCATTCCTCTTATAGATGATGTATCTTACATAATTAAACGAAACCAAGCTGGGCAAAAGGAGACGGTAAAAAAAATCATACCGACCATAAAACAACAATATGTGTGGGAGGAGGAATATCTGGCCCAAAGTATGTCAATGCAAACGCAGGCACTACAACAGGGTGCTGTGGGTGTGAGTGGGCCCCCCTGAAGAGAGCCCCCCTACGAGAGCTCGTTGAAATAGGTACATTCGGGAGAGAATGGTCACTCCAAGGACCAGAGTACTCTCTGAACAACCATGGCTGTTTGAAAAAAGGCTTGAAAACATTGTGAGAAAGTCTGGGAACGTGCACACACAAAGACGCTACTTCTGTCACAGGGTTGCGCGCTCGTATGCTCTCTGCAAAAAATAGCTGAAAAGATTATCCAGGAGCTTGTAGTGAAGGAAAAACTGAGGAATAAGTATAGACAATCGGCACACTCAAGTGGTTGTTGGTATTTCGACCTGGCTTTTATCGAAAGCGACTGAATTCAGATATAGGTTGTTAAAGATCAGGCTCACCTAGCTTAAGGGTGCCCACAGGTTAAGCTTTGTACATTGGGCATCGAACCCTGGGATCCTCACTGTCCTGCCTAGAGTGTAGGAAAGGGAACGTTTATTTCACAGAAAGAAATCCACCTATTTGTTGTATAATGCAAGTGCTGAGGCAGTTTCGCAACCAACACTTAAAGTTTCACTTGAGATTGGTTTTAAGCACATCTCTTCAAACGTCCATATTGAAGTCAGACTTCATTTTGCACAGAATTGCCTAATTGCAGTATTTTGGAGATAATTAGTTCAGTGTGTTTCCTCTGAGGCACTACAGATTGTCTCCAACTGCCAAAAATGAGAGGCGTAGTAAAATGCATCAACTTTAACTGCGTTTTCGTTCGGGAGAAGTGGCCAAGGATTAGAGGTTGTTCAAGGTCAATTGTGGATGAGTACTAACTAAAGTATTGATTGCTTCATTTCAGCTTTGAGGTTTTCCATTTCACTTTATTACTGTTATCCTGAGAGTTATGTTGATAGGAATATACAGTGTCTTGCCTCCTAGAATTCAGACCTTTTTTCAATGGGAAACGTGGAGGAAGAATGAGGTTTGGGGAGTTGTTACGAAAAAGGTTAAGACAAAACCCTTTACGGTCTCTTATACTGGTAAGCATCACACTCTTGTGTGTACCGTGTATTTTGATCTTTGCAAATGTTAATGAAATGGATACAAAGACAGTGAATATGCCTCTTGCCGTACATTCCTATTCAAATAAATGAGAAATGCAAAGCTGGCACTTTTCCTTTTTGCAACAGATGGGTGTGACCCAGCGGTGTGAATTAAGATCAGTTACATTTTATATGAAACAGTTAACACCTGAGATATACTACCTCATCTCCACTAACATTTAAGTGTCTGTCTCAGGACCCACACGGCATTACATGCCAGAATTTACCACCATTTGTTGTGTAGTTGGCAGCCTAGCATACTAAAACACATTATTTTATTCACCCTTCAGCCCAAATAGAACTCTCTTCCCCTGTCTTCATTGACGGTATGTATAGCAGAGTCACGTCGGTGTCTGTATCACTATGCCAAGCTTTGTTTTCACTTCTAAGCTCCTTGCAAGACAAGAAAAATAAAATGTTCCCGTTTGACTGACTGAAGACAAAATGGATATCTATTCTTTGTGATATTTTGTTTTCCTTGCTTCTTTCTCCTTTTGCTCTCTTTTAGCTTATTTGAGAACCACAGTATGGTATGGAAATCATCTCATTTTTGACAGTTGCGTATCCTGTACAATAGCAAGGTGTAATGAAATGCCCCGCATGAACTGATAAATCACCTCCTGTCTCCTACTTTACTTTCTCTCATTGAAATGGATGAAGCCTTAGAGTGAGCTGCCAGCATGGCTGGCTGTCACCCCGAAAAGTATTTCCAAAAGCTCACTTCTGTCATGACATTACTCAAATAGTACTTACAGGTGATCTGCAAACATTACAGCAATGAACCCATGGTTGTAAAAATGAATAAATGGACTACTTTGCATATGGCACCAGTACATGTGTATTTATACAGCGTCCAATCGTTTGAAGGGTTTTCTTTTGTTTGTTTGGAGTTTTACCTTTATTGAACAGAAATTCGCTCCTGAATATGACAAACGCAAATTGATTTTCAAGACCTGTACGACAGCAGATGGACCAGAAAGAACACTCGACGTTGGCAAATTGCAGCGAGAGATCACAGGGGAAGGAGGATACGTTTGTTGTTCTGCTAAGTGAATTGAGAGGGAAACATTTGTTTTTAATGTCTAAAAAGTGAGAAAACATGCCCATTATAAGTCCCAGAGCCCGGTGAGTTTCCTCACGATTCTTTCTTCACGTTCTTATTGCCGTCTTTGTTTGTCTAAAATTACAACGTGTGATCACACTCAAATGCTGTTTTTCGTTTGTCCAATCAACACGCTTAGATCATCTTCACTGAAATAGTACAAAGCTTGTTACAAAATACGGTAACAGATTTTACTCTGTTTTGGTGCAAATATTATAAAGTTAAACAGATACATTCACTCTCTGTCACTCTCTGTCTCTGTCTATTTGGCTATTGAAACGCGCTCACACGTCTACACTTTTTTACACTATGACAAATCATTTTTAACCAGACTTAGGGATGTTGACAGAAAACCTGCAGCAAAACAAACTAAATAAAAATTGTGCAAATGGTGTTTTTTGATGTCAAGGCAAAATGTTTATTCATGTGTAAGAACCTTGGATTAGTTGGTATTTACCTCAGGACTGATTTATTTTTTATATCAATATCAAATATCTTTGCATTTTGATCAGAGTAGTGCAGGTATATCAACTAATTTCAAAGATAGTGTTGCTAAAATGTGCAGCCTCTTTCCCATTGATGTGACTCCCCACTCCTCATTTTATATAAGTAGCTGAATGAGGGAGAATCACCATTAAATCTAATTAATTTAATTAGAACTATAAACGGCTTGAGTCTGCATAAGTGTTCACTTATTAATCATCCTTATCGTCCTAAAACCTTCTGGCAATACCGCACACAGGCCTAAAGAAAAACAATCATTTTACTCATCAGTAGACTTTTGATTTACTTTAACTCAAAGGATTTGAATAGTCCTATTTAGAGATATTCCTCATCTAAGTAAGCATACTTTAACTTGTATTCTTTTAAAAACAATGATACCATTGATTAGCCAATACAGAAATTGTATATACTCAAGCAAGATGCTTGCAACTGCTTTAAAATACGGAGTTGCATTATGTAGCATACACACATCTAAAATACATGAGTATATTATCAACACATTGCTAAAGTACTCAATGTCACAATTACAACAAATTGTTGCATTGTACCTAAATAATGGCAAATGTGCTCTATTATTATAAGTAAGCACGTATGTAACAATGGAGCTGATGAGATGTGTCACAGTTGTCAAAACAAAACAAAAATAGAACTGCAGCTGCATTCTGGAATTAAAAAGAATCACTTGCCAAGTCTTGAAGAGGCTTTCGATAATGTACAGCATGATGGATGTTTATTTGCAAAGTTAATTATGATACAGACCAACAGTTCTGAAAGTGAATGATGAGTTGACTAACACTAACAGTTGACAACCAAAAAAAGGTCTATACATGATGGAAACTATACTTAATTCACAAGACCATTGAACTTATATTTTTAACCGGGTTCATTTTTGTCTTTTATCCCAATGCCGCTTACAAGGTGGCCTCTATTGGTCCTCCATATTCAAAAGTCTAGATAGAAATTAAGTAAACATTTTCTAGATATATGCTAAAAGGGCTATGTCAGCCCGGTGTCTGTTCTCAAATGGCAAGATGTTGTCAATGGCCTAGGCAGGAAATGATAGATACCGTCCTTTACTTGATCAATAATTCTTCTTTCCTCCCCCGTTGACCAGGCTGCCACTCTGTGGACTAATTAGGTGATGAGAAGTGATGGATGTGTATTAAATTCAGCTGGCCCCTTAAAGAGGAAGAACCGAGAAAACTCCTTGGGGCTTCAGCCCTGGTATCTCCTGACCTTTTGGAGATCCAAACCGCATCTAGCCGTCTATCCCGCACGCGTGTTGGGAAATGACAAACACTAGCATGTTGTTTTGGTGATAGCGCTAAAGACAAGGTTTGGTTAAGGATTACTTTGATTGGTGCTTTTGAAAAAGATAAGTAAAGAAGGCTGTGTGAGAAGCTATACGGACAATTTTAATAACGGTTCTTACTATAGGTGGAAAAGTGCGGAGAGACCAATTTAAAAACAAACAGACACAAAGATTAATAAGTCCAGAGAGTGGACAATTGGTCTCCTTCCACAGTCTACAGTATATCCCTATGAATAAAACAAGGGATAAATCCCCATTGATCCTTATTTTAGAAAACAAGATAATGAGATTCCATGAAATTGCCCTCAAACAAGACACAGTGGCTTTGCTGCATTATCCATAGTGGAGTTTGTAGTGCGGGTGAATTCAATAACCTCTCCCTGTCTCAACGGGTCATATGTTCAATGGCAGCCTATGAGGACATGAGGACCGGGAGGCCATTACTGAAGGGGAAAATACAGAACAGGGGGTGTAAATCAAAGCGCCCTAGTGTTTTTCCTGGATCAGCCACTTCCCCCGGGGATTACTAAAGGGCAACAGAAGACGGTAACAGCCGCATAACTTCCTCCTATGGCCCCTCTCTTTCAATAATGTGATCGCTCCTTAACCTTTTTCAATTTAAGTTATGGTATATTTTAAATTAGCCTTTGAAATGTGGAATCTGCCCTTACACTGGGGGGGGGGGGGGGTTGGGTGGCTAAAGAAACCAATGCAAGATCTCACGTATGGGGGTGTATATCTCTGAGAACGTAGTAAGGTGTGAGTGTAAGTAATCGGTAGGCTTATTGCAATCCACTAGCGGGATTGCTCAAAATTTAGTTTTAGTTCCCTTCACTTTTGATCACCAACCAACCCCTGCCCGAACCCCACCCCCACCCCCCCGACGACCGCCGTACGCACAATTTGCCAGTGAGCGGCCATTAGGGCGCCGATGTGCGACCGATGCAACAACACTTTGTCTGCTATTCTCTTTAAACATCTGCTCTCAGAGTAAGCTAATGCAGCGCTCGTGGAAAAGCTTGATCACTGGAGAAGAAAACTCTCAAATGGCTTTTTCCCCCCAACTCGCTAAAAATGACTCGCCTCTAATGGCATGTCATTGGAAGGTGGTTGAGTTGATGACTTCCATTTTCTCTTTTCCCTTTTTTGCTCCCCCCCGCCCGCCCCCCCCCCCCAGCCCGCTTCCTTTCCCCATCACCATCACCACCACCACCACCACCAGCCCTCCATTCGGAAAATTCGGGAATCCAACTCTGGCGATGAAAAAGTGCCTTGGATGGTTTTGTGAAGCCGTTCCACCACCCACCGTCTCCAACCCCGCTCTCCTCCCCCAAAGAAGAACAAGGCGAAGGGCGAAGTCTGGACCGCTGCTTTGGAGAGGTACAGAACGAGGCTGCTGCTGCTGCTGCTGCAGGCTGCTGCCTTTTGGACTGCAGGCCTCTCTCTCTCTCTCCCTCTCTCCCTCTCGCCCTTTCTCTCTCCCTGAGTCCCTGTTCCTGAGCTTGCAAGATGTCCCATGGTGCCTCCCAGGTGTGGCTCCCTCAGCATAATTAAGGTGTGATCTGCCAGGGCTTCTGGGCCGGGGTCATTCATCACCTGGATCACCCGTAAGATTAATGTGCACTCGGCGCAGCGCTGCAATGGATTGCTGCCACTTGCCCGGGATCATTAGCGCTGGCCCGCGTACCACTGCAGCGCGCGGCCGACGCCCGGTGCTGCTGGAGGTGGAGGTGGAAGCAGAGAGGGAGAGGGGCGGTGGAAGATTTGCAGCTTTGCATACCAAATGAATAGTCCATCATCGCCTAATTAAGGGATTATTGGAGACACTTGTGTCCAGTCCTTCGGACAGTAAACCATAACTGAAGGGCAAACTTAGATAGATTAGCTCCACCTGCTAAGTAGCAAAGTGCAAAGCAAAGAAAGTGCTGACAACGGTGGGGGCGCTTACGTGGGCGGAGGGACGAGGAGGGGAGAGTGTCATTACACAGCGTGTGTGGATCCCTGAGGGACTCGCAGACACTATTTAATAACCCAGAGATTCTCCCTCCAGAGTGGAGGGGGAATCTTTATTGCATCATTTTACAACTTGACCAGGCTCTTCAATAATCGACTTTGGCCAATATTATTCCTTCAGTTCATAGAGCGCCTGACATTTGGAAACAAAACACACTTAATCTGAGTTTTTTTTTCTAACCAAGCAAAATATGTATGCTTGACGTCAGCGTAGCGCTATGTACATATTGTGCTTTCTAGAACCAATAGGGTTTTGATTCCTTCATTGAGTTTCATATTGAACTGCTATAACTGCCAGTGAGAAAAGATTCAACATGGATATGATTGACGAAATGGAAGAAAGTGAAAACCTAAACAGAGTAACACACGACTGCAATAATTCATCATCTGTTCTTCGAATGTACATTGTTTCACCGGTGTTTATTCTGTCATGGTTGAGCTGGATACATTTGCATCATCGTGCATGCTGTTCTTAAATGTCGGAAACACAGCATATCGACAAACTATGCTTATTAAACTTTAAACTCGCTGGCACTACTCTGCTAATGAATATGCATATTGTATGCATAATATATTTATATATTTCCAGGCAAATTACCAATAAAAACTAGCTCGATAAGGATAACATACATTGAATGGCTAAAGCTAAGGAAATGCCAGTAGATATAAAATGGATGTATTTCTTTTTCTTGTTGGAATAATCCTTTAGGATCAACAGGAGGGTTAATGAGATGGAAATTGTCAACATATATATCCATCCTGCAAGCAGGTCAATTTGTGTTTAAGATTCCTTTTTCTCCTGAAGTGAGCATCAACAAATGCACGATTCTCTCCTCCTCCTTCAGAGTAAATTATTTCTTTGCCTGTGTTTTGTGTTTCACAACCATGGAAACACCGGTCTACATGAGTACAAAACACACTCAGTCAGAGGGAACATTATTCAAGCCGTATCCAACTGCACCTCGAAAAAAGATATGAATTTGTATAAATCCAGACGACCGCAAATAAATAAATAAACATCCGTGGCTATTTCATGAAAATGAAGAACAGGGAAAGCACCCACTTGTGTAAAGCATTACATGGATTCACATTCAGCAGGAAGGAGGTGATCGGGTGGGGGTGGGCTGAGCTAGGCTGAGCTGAGCTGGCTGTAAGCCTCCCCTGTATATAAGGCTTGTTTTTCATTGACTGTGTCAGGAATCAAGAGGGCTAATCCCTCAGAGACTTCAGATGAAAGTTTCAAAAGAAATAATGAAAGGCATACTGCCGCAGGGTGCATATGAGGGTGAACGTACAGCGAGCTAGGGAGAGAGAGGGATAGATAGAGAGCCAGAGAGAGAGAGAGAGAGAGAGAGAGAGAGAGAGAGAGAGAGAGAAAGAGAAATGAACAGCAGCAACGTCGGCGGCGGAGCACGACAGCCAGCAGGAAAAGGGAAGAACACAATGGTTTCCTCTCTCTCTCTCTCTCTCTCTCTCTCTCTCTCTCTCTCTCTCTCTCTCTCTCTCTCTCTCTCTCTCTCTCTCTCTCTCTCTCTCTCTCCCCTTCCCCAGCGGTATCACTGTAAATCACATGCTCTTTCTCTCCTCGCCAGAAATAAACAAATACGGAAGAGGAAGGGAAACATCGGAAACCCCTGGCAGGCCTTAAATACAACATGACTTCACATTACTCGATACTTGTATGCTTCTGGAGGAAAAACTGAGAATTACCCAGACAAACGTCTGAATAGGAGAGGCTGTGAACATGGAGCAGGACCCTTTGGTCGCTCGAATTGGCCATCGAACAAGGCAGACTCTTGTTCAGAAAAAGACAGTATCTGCACAATGGTGTGTGCTACATATGTATAATTACAGGGATATGCTTCGGTATTTGACAATACCAAATGAATCAAAGCTTTGGTGGCCAATTTTCTATGCCGTGTGCATCCAAATCCTACTCTGAATGTTCTCCTGAATTACGGCATTCACTTGGATAAAATGTGTGGTTATGATGCCGGCATTCACTGTGATTTCCTTTGAAACGAGATGTCACATTTTAGACACGAGCAAAGCACTCGGAGCACCACTAAAACATTTGTCTCTGTGTATATAAATATATACCTAGGCCAACCTGTACCCATGACAACCCCGGAGTACCTACATTATCTAGATAACCTGGTGGATAGTTTAAGGGGATTCATCGCATTTGAAGAATTTGTTTTTTATGCTTTGTGATAATTAAATAAAAAGATCCTCAGATTCCAGACATTTCTCTTGCCTGTGTTGGCATTGATGGTTGTTTTTCTCAATAAGGTTCTCACGCTGTACACAGAGGTTGTTCATGGCAGGAGCTGTTGCTGTGAGGACCGGAAAGAGACCGCAGGCACTGTAATTCTACGACGCAAATGGCCTTTTGTGCTCCCTCGACTGGCAATTTCTTAAATGAGGGTCTGGGTGTTACTGTCGCCTCCGTGATTTACTCGAACCACCAAGGTAATCACTCAGCGCTGTGTTCATCTTCAGGTTGTCCTCCCTTGCCGTTAGTGTCAACAAAGGTTTCAAACTTCCCTGTGCATCACCGCAGACTGGCATTAAACATGAACACCTCCTCTCTGCTATACCAATGTATTTGTCTGTTTGCTACAACTAGGCTAATATAAATAACAATTATCATTTGATTTCACCTTTCCTTTCCCGGGCTGTATATCTCAGATCCATCTTCAACATTCTGCTTGCCCTCCTGTTTCTCGGCGATTCTATTATGCAGCCCCCCCGTCATACAATGCAGCGTTGAGGAGCAGAATATAAATTAAACCTTGAGATATACATTAAATATGATTAAAAGCGATTCAGCTTGCAGGTTCATATCGGCGTTGTACATCCTGTAGGTATATTGAGTCATCCCTTTTAAAAAAGCGCCCAATCTTGCAAAAAAGAAATAAAAAAGCGGGCCTTTTCATGCCAGGGTGTCAGGGCCCGAATGATTTATGGCTCAAAAATATGGTCATTTCTACCTCCGTTTTTAATGTGAGGATGGAGTGCATAGGTGTGTTGAGGGAGGGGGGGGGCGTACTTAATCGTAGACAAGAAATACTATGAACAAGGGGAGACATTTGCCCAGAACTAAGACCCGTGGCTTATGTTTCCTCCATTTAGAGGAGACCAGAGGCCATGAGCAAATGTTCTCACGGGCGGAGAGAGAGATGGTGGTGTTCACGACAGTTTGATAACACACGCCCAGTGCTGGAGTTCATTCACTATGTCAGGAGATAAAGATTCGAGCTTGCTTTTTCCATTTCCTTCAGGATATATTGACTTCTTATCACCGAAGGGTGACATGGCGTAATTTTGTGAAGACACAAAGCTTGGCAGAGTTGTACAACGTTGTGTTAAGGCATCACATTTGCCAGGCTAAAACACAGATCTTATACTGTTGTGATGAATGTGCTCAGGGTTAGGTAGCAGGTGGAGCTAATCTATCTAAGTTTTCCCCTCTTTTGTTATTTGTATAAAGGCAAGGAAAATCATAATTGATTTCTGTTGACAAATACGCATTAACACCACTGTAAGGAAGATTACACTAAAGGTTTTGATAAAAATTGATTGAAAAAAAAAAAAACCGATTGATTAATTAATTATAACTGGCTGAATACATTTCTTTGCTTGACACAATCAAGTAGGGTAAAGGAAAACATTTCTTTTATTCAACGCTTTCGAACGCCATTCCTTTGCAAAGATGAGGTCGGTTCGCAAAGCATTCTGGGAGAGTGACGAGGCGGCTCCCGAAGAAGACCCTTTGTCGATGCATGACACGTTGTGAATGAAAAGCAACACAAGCAGCATCATCAATTCATAGGCCTCTCAACTGTCCAATTAGTCTTATCAGGGCTTTGCAAGAACAAAAATGTGTCACTTTAATAGAGGAACCGGTTAGAATTCTATGAATGTGGCTGCCCACGATGGAATGGACAGAATATATCACCCAGTTAATACCTAATTGTATATTAATTTCAATGTGCCGCTTAAGTGAGTGGCCTGTTTCATGTGCTGCCACAGGGGTAATTGTACCTAAAAATGACAAACGAAGATTTCAATTAGAGATGGCTTTCACAAATGAAAATGATCCCGGGCTGTGACGCCGGACCCCCCACGCCGCGCCTCGCCAGTTGGCGTGCGCTTTTAATCCTTTTCTATTGACGGAGGCGTCGCGAGCGAGGAGAGATGACCGTCATGAGGAGCTCCACACTGAGATGAATCACAGCACTAATGGGCCAGACAGCATTTTAGATAAATAAAGAGAGAGGCTATGATTGTGGTGCCAATAGGGGGTTGTTTGTTCTGCACTGGGTATCCCGGTCGGTGGGGTTCTACATGAGGCGTTTTGAGGTGCTGTTGATCCTACTGGTTTTAACTGGGACTCCCTATATGCTCTATTAACTTCAAAGGGTTATGTGATTTTTTGTTATTCAACTGAAAGTATTTTGTCTGACATTGCACTCTCGTCAACGGTTAATAGCACAGTGATTGGCAGATAGTTTCGGTTTTTCATGGATTCAAATATCCAGGCGTAATATCTAGGAGAAGCAAGTCCAACGAAATCATCCGGTTTTATGCAAATCCCTCAAGGAAGATATACAAAAATTGCTTACGTCAATAGGTGATCATACAACCAGCAATTAGCATTTAGACTTGGTCATAAACAAACCAAAGAATTATTCACCAAACCGCTTCCTTTTTTTTTATTTTATCTAACCTTTATTCAACCAGGTAAAAGTCTCATTGAGATTAAAATCCATTTTTTTAAGAGAGACCTGGCCAAGAGGGCAGCATAGAACCGACAATATGTTTCCAACAAACAAAACACACAATTTACACACAATTAATAGACAGTAACGGGAATTCAAGTGAGGTATTATACACAGGTACAATGTCCTATTTGCAAAGTTCAGTGCAATAGCAAGGCACTGAAGCAGCGGTGGGGGGGGGGAGAAACCCAACATACAATATGCGGGTAAATATCAAGGTATGATGGAGGACACCTTTGGCTGCGCCGCGCTCCACTCCAGCACTCCGGCTCCACGGGCGGACTGTTTCTCCCAGCGTGCGCCTGTTGCTATCGGAAGTGTATAAATCAGAGAACGGGGAAGGCTGTCAGCCTTGATGACAGACCTCATAAACACTGCTGACCGCTGGCCGTGGCATTGCACCTCTTCATCGGCCTCCTCCACCATTACCCCCACCACCGCTAGCTAGCTCTTGGTGCTGGTGGGCGGTATGAGCGTCTAATACCCTGACAGTTACATGTTGATAAGAAAGAAAGCTGTGTCTGGATAGGTTCATAGGGTTTCCATTCTGGGATATTTTCTGCGTTTTTCTTTGGTACAGAGGTCTATGTTTCACTATTAACTGGCACTCTTTATGAAATTTAATCACATTTTATGGTGTACTTTGTGGATTGGCTAGACATAAAATATGGACACTGTGTGGAATGTTTATATATACCAACTTATCTGTTCCAAACTGTTGGACCAACGGCAAAATGGAAATAATGCTAAGGCTAGTGCCGAATTCCCTTTTCTTTTATCAGTCATTTAGTACAAGCCCTGAATAAATTGTGAATATTTTGTGTCTGAGTCATTTGCATTTTAATATAGACAACAACCGTCAAATCTCAATCAGAAATGTCCATTTCAGATTAAATTATAAAAAACAAATTGGGAGAGAAAGAAATGGGTGCAAAACTGAAATTGGCAATAAAATGGCGAATCAAGCATAAAAAAAGATTAGCTAAATTGTTCAATTAGAGCACATCATTTGAAGTAAACCCTCTATATAAAACTTTGAATGTCAGTTGGACTGCTTGGCTTAGGTGAGGAAGTATTTCCCCCAATCTGCACTATATTAGCTGTCCTTCTCTGATTGCCTGTAAAAAGCCATAAACTCCAGGCTGTGACTTTCATTATTGTTCATGTTTCCTCTTCGCGCCAAGCATTCCATGTCAAGTATATACTTTAATAACTTTCCATAAAATAAATGAGATGAGAATTGTGTTGGCACTAGCCCTTCTCCTCCTCAGGGTATCGGGGGTGGGGGCGGGGGGGGGAGGGGACAAATGCTGGTGATTAATAATTCATAGCCTCTATTTGATCCCATCATCATAGAAATAGTTTCTCTTTCCAGCTTCACCCCCTTCAGTTCCAAAATGACTACCTCTGGAGGCCACTGGCCAGAGTCCTTCCCCCCCCCCCCCTGAAATCTTTCTATCGCGCCCGTGAGCATTGATGCGTGTTCCTGAGGCTCGGGCGTGTTGTTCTGTGTGGCGAGCTGGGAGAAGGGTGGGGAGAGACACGGTTTCAAGTGTGCAGCGCAGACCTCAAGTAGCTGAATGAGATTTCATCTGGTGGAGTTGTTACCAGAAGTACCCTCCTTTCCGCTGGAACCACCGAAGAGAACTAAGTGTGCAAAAATGAATGCACATGCCTAAGCGGGGGGGGGGGGGGGGGGGGGGACTTGGTGGCCGGGCTCATCTCAAGGACACGTGACATCAGCGGGCATGAGGTTGCTTTCATTAGACGGAAAAATACATCTTGTGCGGCTAATGCATGTGTCTCTCCTGTTTTTTTTTGGGGGGGGGGGGGTGGTGTTGGAGCATCAGTGATTTCAAATCGCATTTTATTAGTTCACATCCATTGAGTTTTCGTTTAGAGATCAGGGCTCAGTGGGCAAAAATAGAACATGCTCATGCATCGCGACTGCATTGGTTTGTTGAACGTTTATTGCAGAGGATTATAGTTGGAAAACCAACAGGGAAGAGCAAATGCTGGAGTGGGGAATGGGTTTGGGAATATTGGTCATCTCGCATTGCTTTGGTGCAAAGTTCTTTAACCACAGAGGAAATAATGTGTCAGAGAGTGTGAACTCAATCTTTGCATGGCGAAGCATGACCTTATTGATTTGCTTCCTAGGCTTTAAATCACAGCATAAGGAAATTTGAACTGTCTGCAGGCATGCATAGTGGTAATGAATTTCTCATACATGTGAATCCATAGACCAACAACAAAGTCTGGAGTGTACTAGGATCATGCTGACAAGGGACAATTGTAATTCTGCTTG
This sequence comes from Gadus morhua, assembly GCF_902167405.1. Taxonomy (NCBI): domain Eukaryota; kingdom Metazoa; phylum Chordata; class Actinopteri; order Gadiformes; family Gadidae; genus Gadus; species Gadus morhua. The sequence continues at coordinate 8,948,628 of NC_044049.1, read as the reverse complement.
TGGCTATGTATGATGTATTGTAGATTGAATATGGTAAACAATGACAACATAAACATCTAGAAAATTATGTTAGAACATTATTTTCGCAATTGCAATAACATACATAATGTATGCAAACTTATTACAATGTCATTTCACATAAATCAGCCAATGTAACTATTTGCAAAAACCCCCTCCAGCTTTATTTAGTGTCACGTTGTTACATCATTATGGAATGAATATGAATCTAATGAGGATGTTTGCCAATGATAATCTAGGCCGGATTGCAACAGGCAGGTGCGCATCAACATATCAACAGTAATGTAATGATATTGTGTTCTGTGTCATCAGGAGACTCCTAATTAAAAAATCAATAACATCGGTTCATTTTACATGGTTGAATTTTATATAGGGCCGTATGAACGTGTTAGGTGCCTCCAGGTAGAAAATCTGTAATTGTAAATCTCTGTTGTCTCGTCAAGGTATGTTTGGGATGTGAGTCTTAAAATACAGCACCACTATGGTGGCGTTGGATGATTAATGTTCCACGTAATGAATCAACAAGACAGACACCTACACATGCAGCAGAAAGGAAACATCAGCATCTGTCACGGACGGAGGCTAGGACGCGTCCACCGGCTTCTCCTGATGTTGTAGCTCAAAACTCCTGGGGAAAAATCGCACAAAAGACAAGTCAATTAATGACATTAAAGTGACACCGAAAATAAACAATCTGACAGGATTCAGATAGAGTCCCCTCCGTGCTGAGCCGAGGATTTTCCACCCTGGAAACCAAAGCATACGCATGTTGCACTTACTAAGACTTGAGGACTTAGACACAGACATTTTTTCAGGCAGACTATTTTGATAATATTTTCACTCTTTTCAAACATATTAATTATTGCTAAAATACAAACCAAAAGAAGGCGGTTTCTCTTGTTACTGATACAACTCATCGGAAGGGAGTTTATTTTTTTCCCCCCCATTGCACCACTACAACCTCGGTGTCAAAAACGGGATGATAGAAGGTCCTGTGAGGATTGTGCAGTCCGGACACAGTTGAGCAAGAGGCAAGGAAAAAAGCTTTTGCTGTGCAACCTTTATCACATTGCTTAAGAAGACGGGCATTGAGGAGGAGAAGACAGGGCTACTGATGAATTGGTTGCAGGGCCTTGCCTCGCCTCTCTCCTTCTTGACAGAGCCTCTGTAATCTGTTACAGAGCCTCCCATTAACTTCTGACACATGCGCACCTGCAGCTCTCCTCCATGCTGCTTCCTCCCCCCCCCCCCCCCCCTCCTCTCCGACCTTCCACTCCTCTGCTTTCGAGTCCTCAAATCACGGGCGGCAGATCAAGACAAACCCAAGGTCTCCTGCCGTTTGAATATCCATACACAAATGCCAGCGTGAATTATGATTATTTCTTTTGCGTGTGTGTGGGTGTGTGTTTGTGTGTGTACGTGTTCACATGGTGTTCCGCTGCGCAAATGTAAAGAGACTTTCCAGGAATGGACTTTTCGGCCTTGCCCATGGTTAATGGTAATAACTAAGAAAGGCCTTGTGATAATTCTGTCTATGTGAGTTTGGGTGTTAAGAAAAAGCTGTTTAAATTTGCCCTTTTTGGGGCACCTCTGCTACTTTAAGAAACGGCAGTAATGAGAAATGCCTTCTTCGCTCAGCCGCAAGACGAATGGTTTGAGATCATCATGATTTATCTCAACACTATATTTCGCTCATTTCCACAGTTTATGATAGAAATATAAATATTCAGGGTAACCTATTCATATTTTCATGATCTAGAGAATGGTTTGAATCTGTTCACAAGAAAACCAGGAGTAGGCTACTGTTGCATGACATCATATACAAATACATGTGAAAAAATATGTTATATTGGCGACAAATAAACTTTAAGATAAGGCACATAATGGATGAACTTTAGGTACGCTATCTTTACATATCTATGTAAGTATGTAATATATTGTTCATATTTGAGCATAACAATATTGATACCATCAAAACATCTTTTTTTTTTTTGGTATTTATTAATTTCCTTCAGAACTGAACCAAAAAAAGGAAATGTTTACTCGTGCCCTTTTTAAAAGGGATACAAATGATGACTTCAAAATAAACTAAAACTGCGGCATTGCACCTTTAGGCAGAAAGAATGTTCTGGAAAAGCAGTTAATTTACGACTTCGTTTTTTATTCTACTTTGAAGAAACGGTAAACAATTGAAAAATTAAACTAGCAGCATCAGCTTTCATAGACAGTATCACTAACCATGGATGGCTGTTGAAAAGACATGTGTTTGCCATGTGCTGCCATACATCGACCAATCCCCAATCCACGAATGGTGTCAGCTAGTTGGTGATAGCCTAACTCAAAATCCGCGAAACAATCGTGAAGTTCAAAAGAGCAATGTATTTAAATTGATTGTCTTACTTTTGTGACCGAGCAATGCCCACGCTAATGGGATTGCTCCCCTCATTGCTGTATTTATCCTTTAATGTTGGTTAAATGGTGGCTATGCCGCATTTGTAGGGGTTCTCCATGTTCATGCAATGCTGTTGTATTGACGACGTCAAACGCTTGACGACAGGTCATGATGAACAGGGATAACTTCGATGGCTGTTTATTTATCAACCATCGGTTTTGAATATATATCATTGGAATGTCGGGAAATTAAATGCCTAAAAGTGAAAAAAAGTAAATGTTACAAAACACAACCTCTCCTCATAAATTCATAATAGTTCAAACAGTGCATGAGTGGGTTCATTTTGCTCCTTCAAAAGCAATTGACGGGATGAAAACTAATTGATTCGAAACACATGATGAAGTTTGATGACATTTATATAAAACATAAGATTGACATTGAACATCATCCTACCTGAATGTCTTGTGTGGTTTCAAGTTTATACGAACTACCTGAAGCACTTTATTTTGAATTGTTCACCCACATTTGCCATTCTTGAGGAGAATCAATGTCCTACATTAGCCCAGTTATCTCATAATGAGTAGAGTGAACTCATTCTGAGTCAAAGTCAACACTGAACGGGCTTGAAATATTAATTCAAAAGATACCAAATCATATAAGTCAAACTAAATGGCTGAATCCTCAATAAGACCGTTATGAAGGTCTACAGATTACAAAAAAAAGAATACCTCAAAGTGATAATTAAGTGTCTAACGTTTCATGTACTAATAATAAAATGGACCTCATTAAATTTTGGTAATAAATATGTCATTAAAATGGGTCGTAGGCCCGACTGTCTAGGCTAATGTAGGCTATTAAATTGTCTTAAACAGGCAATAACACATGAATGGCATTCATTAGACAGCTCACGTCACTGTTCTTCATAAGGTTGTACGGTGTCGACCTAAAGATATATGTTATGCTAATGTCATTCCTATCCCTTGCTTGCTATGCCGTTCATGTTGTGCTTGTGTCCTGATGTGTCATTTAACAACATGAAGGGAGCGCTCCCAAACTGCTAATCTATGCACTGCTTCACCGGGTCACGCCGCTCCCTAGGTGAACCCAGATCCACAAAGCTTACGCATGAAGTCAATCACGGCCCGCCACTGATCCAGTATAAAACACTGGCACCTTGGGTTACAATAATGCACGACGACGCTTGCAAAGGTAATTACCCTGACTATGAACTTGGCTTTTTTAGACTTGTTCAGTTCCAGAGGACGATTCAGGTTTGGAGTCGAGATTAGGTAACACCGTGGTTTACAGAAGCAAGTGGGGAATCGTTTCGAGAAAAGGACTCGAAAGATAAATCCCCCCCCTAACCCCTGTTTGTTTGGCATTAATGATGTGTAACTTTGAGAAGCATTATTTAATGCAGTGATATTATGATACATGAATGATATTCTAATCATTGAGCAAAATCCATTCAAACAATACCATGGAGTGTGTGTGTGTGTGTGTGTGTGTGTGTGTGTGTGTGTGTGTGTGTGTGCGTGTGTGTGTGTGTCCATGTGTGTGTGTCTGTGTGTGTGTGTGTGTGTGTGTGTGTTTCTGTGTGTGTTTCTCTTTCTGTGTGTGTGTGTGTGTGTGTGTGTGTGTGTGTGTGTGTGTGTGTGTGTGTGTGTGTGTGTGTGTGTGTGTGTGTGTGTGTGTGTGTGTGTGTGTCTGTGTGTGTGTGAGAATCATAAAAAAGCTTCCTCACATCCATCCATTGGTGGAGAAATATATATATAGCACATGGATGGGCTAGGGGATTGTGTGACAGCACTCTGATGTACCAAACCATGCTATCTTTCTCCTCTGCTTCCAGCTGTTCACAGTAGATTATATGACCCTCAGAAATATAAAGATGACGATAATATATAGGTTTCTCAATGATGTCCGCACTTACCCGCCCGCGACTGTCACTTTGTTTTTATGTGTAATAACTTGTCAAGTGCACCTTGAACAAAAGGAAGAATGTTAGGAAGGCTGAATTATTAACAATCAGATGGTCACATTGTAGTCGTTTCTGAAGTGCAAACATAACTGTATTGTTTCTGTTTGGTTACAATATCTTCTGTGTGGTTAAGGGACTTGTGTACTCCCCAGGATTCTACTACGGGCTCTGTATAAAATAAAATGCATGCATGTTTTCTAGCGTTATTGGGCTCCAGAGTCGGTTTAATATTTGCCCATTTTGTATTATGGAGGGAGTTTTTCTGAATAAATCCCAGTCGATATCACATGATTTGATGACTCTAACTATGTAGACGTTACACGACTTTCTTTTCTGTTGTATTCTCAAGTCGGTTTCACGACACAACAACAATGAACCGTCGGTTCAACACCCTCATAAACATAAGTCAACTCGTATCGATGTGCGAGTCACCGACGCTGCATAAACATCGCAGCTCTTTCAAATCACTCACGACCAACCAGCCCAAGACAAGCATAAAAAATGACACATTTTTACTCGGACGGAGAAAACTATTAATAGACAACGTTTTAACAGTCCCTGGTTTCTCTTTTGCCACGGTAAATGTACACATAAAGATCACCAACATGTCTATCGGCGGGACTTTCAGCTGCTGGCCCTGCAGAAACACTGATAAGGACTTGAAAATCAATATGGCCACCTAATGTTTTATGATCTTCCTGCAGGAGGAGTGCTTATGCAGCATGTGGCCCCCTCGACCCCTCCAGTGAATTTCGAACACTTGCGTTTCTGTTATTGTCCTTTATGGCGCGACCACAAGCCCCCGTAGGGCCGAAGAGCAGCCGACGCCAGGGGTCAGTGTGTAACATTCGGTACCTTTGGATTTTTTCTTCTCTTATTTTAATCGGTTTACTTTCCCGGATTTTTCCGCTTGAATTCGCTCAAAGGCTTGTAGCACGTACAGTGGTGGTGGTGGTGGTGGTGTTGGTGGTGGCGGCGGCGGTGCTATTGAAGAATCCAAACAAGCCTAACAGCATCCCATTATGAATCCTTGCCCATAACAATGTTGTGTGCTTCCTCTTTGCCGTAGCAACAAAGGTGAGGGTTCATTTGTTTTCATGAGGTGTGTCCAGAGGTGGAGGAAGACAAATTGCATCGCCTGTGTGGCGGGTGCTATTTGGCTGGCTGCCTGGTCGCGCTCCAGCCTCCCCAGAGTGGCTGGGTTCTGGCATCGGGTTCCATGAAAGCAAGGAGACAGGGGGGGTATCAACTCACCGCCCCAGCGCCCACAAAATCAAAATATGAAACACAGCGTGCTTTTCAGTTCCTCCTCAGGTAACTTAATCCAGGACCCAATGTTGCACAAATCGTTAAGGTCAAGGCTCTGATCTGAGAGAGAGAGAGAGAGAGAGAGAGAGAGAGAGAGAGAGAGAGAGAGAGAGAGAGAGAGAGAGAGAGAGAGAGAGAGAGAGAGAGAGAGAGAGAGAGAGAGAGAGAGAGAGAGAGAGAGAGAGAGAGAGAGAGAGAGAGAGAGAGAGAGAGAGAGAGAGAGAGAGAGAGAGAGAGTCACGCAAGCTAAGGGTTCTTGACAGCATGATTTGAGAAGGTTGTGTTCATGTTTCATTACAATATTGATTTTCGCCCCGCATCCGTTGCTTGCTTTGTACTTTTTGGTCCTTTTTTCTTTCCCGGCACCTAATTTCACACTATAGCGTATCTCTCGTCATCTCACATTACAGCACTTGGGAGGGATGGACTCAGAGTAGTCCTTCTTTCGGTCATGCTTTCAGAGGGCTTCTATTTTGTTCCCCCCTGCTCAATAGGCTAGGTCAGCATGTTAAATACACATGATCCTAGCGCCTTAATCTATGTTATCTTCATATGGATCTTAACTTGATTCCACAACCTAATCTATGTTATCTTCATATAGATCTTCACTTGATTCCAAAGCCTTGGACTGTTATCTTCATATAGATCTTCACTTCATTCCAAAGCCTTGGATTGTCATTTTCGTATAGATCTTCACTTGATTTCTCTTCAATCAGATCAGTTGATTCCTAAATTTATGCATTTATGTTATCCCCACCTTTAATACATGTTTTTTGTTCATATAGATTGTCAATTGATTTCTCATCCTTAGACCATTAAGCGTTGGAGAAGCATCCCTCTTCTCAAGCATGTAATTTGGATGATAGTAAGTGAATAGACATGTCAACTGCGTTGTACACGTATCATTACAGGCAAAAAAGGAGGGCATTTGAAAGATGGGTTCATGATGCAATATCCTATGCAGGCTTGGTTGTTCTTGCCATAGAGCTTTCTGTTCTTGGCAGATGAAGGAGGTCTAGACTGTTATGGAAATTAGGAACTCGGAGGTGGGGGGATACATGTTGAATGAAACCACTAGATACAGTTGATCCATTCATTTCACTTTTTTTTTCTTTTCTTATGATATACCAAGTTTCAATTTCCATTTTCTCCACTGCCTTTCATCTCGGCTGGGAGTTCCTGCAATTTACACTTTGTCTTCCAATTCATTACTGTCTCATGTAGTGCTCGGTTATCAGTTCGTCTCTCTCACCCTCTCTCTCACTCTTTTTTTTAAAAAGGTTGAGAGATGACTCACAGGGGGCATTCACTTCTCTGAATATGTGTTGAAAGCCTGTTTCTATCACCCTCGAAAACAGCCTCTTCTTTATTTAATGTCTGCGCCCACCGCATTCCATTTCACCTCATACGAGAGGTAGGAGAGGAGAGGGGGAGGGGGAGGGTGGGGTGGGTGAGTTTTCACCCTGTTGACATCATAAATCTGTACTGGGTTAAAGGAACTACTATACTGTTTGGGTGCTTTCTCGCTCCCATCTTTCACCTGTGGAAGAACCGAAAAAATAAATAGAAAAAGTGGTACACAATGGACGTGTATATTCCTGTTACTCTACTGCCCTCTGCTGTACATAATTGCCATAATTGCCAAATTTTTCCCACTGCTTCACACCACCACCACCACCACCACTACTACCAGCAGCAGCACCACCACCACCACCACTCAATTATAGCTCCTGGAAATGCACAGTGGCTCGGCGATCAGTACCCCCTGTATGCATAACCAACGGGCGTGAAATTTAGAAAACAATAATTATTATACAAAACTAACGAGAGCTCGGGCTCGGCTTACAAAGAAACCGCCTAAGCCAGACAAATATGTTACAATGGGGAGCGGAGTCGGATGACAAGGCAGCGCTGACAGCTGCTGTGTCTTTATTTTTGATTTCATTTCACAGTGCAATTCTAAATCGGGGAGCCCTCCAACAAAAATAAGACTTCTGGCGGTATGGGTCTCTGTGGACGTCGTTAAACTTGTGGAATTGAATAAAGAAAATAGTAGCAAAGGGACGGAAACTCAAGATCCCACATAGGCCTACCCAATGAGACGGGAACATCCTGTACCGAATATCTCGCTTCTCACAGAAATCGGAGGTCTAAAGGGGAGGACAATATAAATTTTCAATTTAAATTCTGTCTATCAAAGAAATGGGAATGAAGTGGTGCAGCAATACTTTGGGGACATGAATCAGGAAAACACAGACTCTCAAAACATGACAACAACAAAAAAGGAATGTCTCCAAATAGAATACATTTGTCATTCTGTAAATAGAACGGTGGAACACGAAGAACTGCAGGCGTTTTGGAAGCATGATGACGAGCATAATTAGAATTAATCAGCAGAGTTAATCGGTGGTATACACCTTTTAAATATAATTTTAGGGATGGAATGCATTACAACCTTGAATGGCTCATAAAAACTAAACCAAGGCAGTTTGATCCCTTATCTACACTGCCTGACCTGTGTAGGAACAATTCTTAACCCCTACCAGCTCCTCAGCAACCTGTTGCATTAAAAAGTGTCTGCCAAATTTACAGAGACTCAAGCCTCTGTGAGTTTAAGGTTTTGCCTTGCCAACACAACAACCAAGAAGCCTTGGGCAGGAGCTCATTAAAGGCCGTGATGAATAGTGGAGCATGCAGTCTGACAACTAGACACAGTGCTCAGAGGACGGGCTTCCCTTGGTTGAGACCCCCACTCTGGACGTGCGCTCCGTCCAGCATGACGGATCACTACAGCTCACAGCGCCTCTTCTTATCTCCCGTGTGCTTCAAGGACCCGCACATGGCCTGTTCTCGGTTGTTCTGTCGTGCACCTCAATAGAAGTTGGTAATTGGAGGGTAAAAAAACCTCTCTCTCTCTCTCTCTCTCTCTCTCTCTCTCTCTCTCTCTCTCTCTCTCTCTCTCTCTCTCTCTCTCTCTCTATTATATGTATATATATACATATATTTATTTTTACTCTGTATATGCATTAGTATTATCTATATATTAATAATATGTACGTACATATATTATTCTTTATTTAATCATCTCGATATTTATCTAAACAAAATACATTTATAACTATATATAGCGAGAATAGTTAAAAAAGCAATTTAATCAAAGACTGAACTCCACCCAGTTACTAAGCAGGAGACTTTCAGAATTCCAAAAGCTCTAAAGAAGTGTTCTGCCCACTCTAACCGCCTGGGCAGCTCTGTAGGGAGACAGCGTTCTGGGACTGTGTGGGTGGCGTAGGTGTGAGGGGTTTTCATAGTAAGATTAGTAGTAACCAACAGAGAGGTAAGGGCTGGCCATCATTATTCATTTGTAAACCTTATCAGTTATGTTATTAATAACATGGTAACATTGACTGCATTAACATTTGTTCATGCAATAAATAAACAATAACGATCATTAACTGGCAATTAATTAACAGTTAGCTAAGGGTCTAGTTATCATTTGCTAATGGTGTTCATGTTTACTAATGGTGCTTTATGTTAACTAAGGGTATATTAACAAAGATATTAATTTATACATTCTTTAATAGGGTAAGGTTATGGTTAAAGTAAACCCTAACCCACTACCCCTAAATCTAACTGTAACCCTTATCCTTACCCTAACTTAATACTGATTAAACTAATGTTAATTAATGGTCATTAATTATACCCATAAACTACAGATGTCTCCAGGTCATTTAAAACTCTGAGCCAGTTAAATAAATAATAAAAGAAGGGAAAAAAAAACGATATTCATATTTATATATATATATATATATATATATATATATATATATATATATATATATTCCCAGGTGTTATCAGATTAAGTGATGCATGCCAGTGCGTACAGATTGAACGAAGAAGAGGTAGACTGGACTAGAAAAGGACTCGGGCGTAGCAGAAGAGAATGAAAGACAGAATGAGAGGGGCAGGGGGGGGGGGCAGCCTCCACGTTAAATAAACCGAGTCTAGTCGGTACCAGGGTAATGGCTTCTCAAACCCCAGTTAAATGTAATACTGATTCCATGTCAGGGCTGTTTTTGTCAGATCTCTCGATGGTGGCGGTTGGTTTGTGGTTGAAGGCTGAACTCTATTGCCAATGCAATGCGTCTCCCCCACTCCCCCCACTCCAACCGCCCAAAGCTGCCCACACGTATCCTCTCTCCAGCCTCTCTCGCGTTGTCGGATGTCCAGGGGGGTGTGGGGGGGGAGGCAATCTTTCTCCCGTTTGAAGATATAGAACTGTGTGGACGGATGGATAAAAAAAAATGGGAGAGTCGGATGGAAGGAGCAGAGAATTGAGAATTAGTACTTGAAGACACACTGAGGTCATGCTGTTGGCAAATGTCAACATGTTGAATACGCACATTGTGTATTAAGATGTATTGTGTAAGATGGATCGCAGCTGATCACAGGGTGTTTGTTTGTTTCGTCGAGTGATTCTTATGTGCATTACTTTTGGCTGATAAATGTTGATGATTACACCATAACAGTGAGGTGCAACATGCATGAAATGTGCACACACCTCTGAAAAAGAATCAGCCTGTGAATGTAATTTCACAAATGAGTTGATGCAATATGGAATTAAGTGAAAAGTGTTTCTGTTACACTTGATATTGAGGTTTATTGGGGTTTTCAGGTATTTACTAGCTCAGTTGATCTCCAATCTTGGGAGGTATTTGCTCAGATACAATTGTATTCCTTTTCCTTCTAAAAATCAATATTCGTTCCAGATCATGCAATGTCTTATTTTGTTGGCTGCAAAAAACTGACGGTTGTTATGACAATGGATCAATCGTGAACTGTAATAAATGTGTTCAATTCATAGAGGGAAATGATTCCCATTTGTCCCCAGCTGGTCAATACCAGAGAGGTTCAGACAGCCGGGGATCACTCTCTCTAATGAAGGTGCTCTGCCTTGTTTACCCTGCAAAGGAAGATAGAGATGTCATCTCCTACTCCCTTAGTTTCCAGTCCCCTACACTTTGCCAAGCCCTTCACACCGCAATAATTTCCACAACAACAACAACAAAAAAAATCACTGCGTTTCTCTTGGAAATATGTTGGCTCACTTTCCTTTTCTTTTGGCACGTTGCGTTGCCTCTCCATGGTCGGGCATGCTGGTAATAACTGCTGGGGTTCCCAGCCCGCATCCCTCATCTCCTCGGTCCTAGAGGATGTCTCAATCCAGACAAGAAGCCAGGCGAGTAACAGCAACCAACTCATCTGGAGAAACACTACAGAATCATAATAGCCTACTACCTGGCCCAACGGCAACGCTGAGATGATGCTCACTGCGTGGGGATTGATAAACAAGAGAACGAAGGTGTTCTGATAGAGTTTGAGGACAAATGTGTAATCAATAACTGTTTAGGACCCCTAATTTACCACATTATTCATGTTGACTACCTTGGTCCATGGTTATTGATCGACTGGCAATGTCATAGAAATGACAGAAAATGAGGTACAAAAGTACCCCTCACAGCGTTGGAAAGGGATCAATCTCTTTGAATCTCCTTTAAGGTCTATAAGACATTGGGTGTTTAGCCTCGTTGTTAAACACACAATTCATCTTTGGACACACCAATTTGAGGGTCACCTGAAGCCCTCAGACGTCGTAGGAATCTGGATATCGACCGTTATTGATCCGTGTCCCTGACACTTTGTCTTTCACGACAATGCCACCCTCGCACAGATATCACTTGGAGATGTGCGTTTACAAGGACGTTCAGTGAGAATGCCAGTGGGTCGGGAGAAATTCAATTTGCCTGCATTCGATCAAAAGCGTTTCTTCCAAAACTTTCGGTTGAGGCCGGGCCATCACATGTGACCAATGAGGTGGAACGATGAGACAAGGGGGATGTGCGCTCTGCCTATCAACACCACCCTATATCAATGAATGGATCCTACTAGTCGAGGGACATACAAATACATAGGGACATACAGGTATCCATGTGCTCTACATACAGTGTCAACATACAGTTAATGTCAATTAAAATTTCAAATTTGGACAATAGCCTAGATATGGTAATATTTGTCATTTGCTCATTATTTGATTTAGAAACTGAATTTCAGAAATGTGTAACTTACTTAATTGATCTGCTATCAATACAAATTGTGCAACACATTTTTGTTGGTGTGTGTGGAATAGATTGTAAAGGCCATGTCTGACTGTTTGCACACATGTACTGCTTTGTACGTGGAGTTTGTGAGCGTACGTTATCCATTCTCTGACCTGCCAGGGTAACCTACAAAAACACGATGGTATGACCCTATGACCTGTGTTATTCCCTTCATCGTTGGTTGTACACCAACTATATATTTGTTATATATACACTCCCCCCCCCTCTCGTCTCTTTTCAACCTGTGTATCTTCTTTCTCTCTTCTTTGAAGGCATACGGGCTGCTGTGTCTCCCCCATGCTCTTATTCAACACCTACTCAACTCTTGTCTAGACAAGTGTCTTGATCCGTGCCAAAGCATGAGAATATTCCACCTTCTTCCTCGTATTTTTTTAAGGAGTGTTGGAGTCTGAACAAAAATCTGTGATGTCATACAAGCTTTTATTGTTAAAACAGAACATGAACATGATTCCAAGTAATTCAGTCTTTCGGTTTGGCAATGCAACCAGTTTAAATAGCCATGTTACAATAAATTAAGAAATAAAAACTGTGATTGATTAAGTGCAATGTTTGTCTTGGCAATAGTGGCATTACGGTACAAATGTATTCAGGAAGTTGATTTGAAAATCTATTTATGTTTTATCTTTATCTTTTTTTCAAATAATAACTATACCATACATTTATAAGCAAGTCAAACAAAAAAAAGTTTCATTTATAGGTGTTCAGCACACATACAGCCGCACCAACGTGCATGCACACACACACCTACGCTATGCTTCTGATACAACACACACCCTTACACATTTCTCCTTCATTTGAGTAAGACCTTTTCCATCTGTCATAAAAAATGACAACGTTGGACCTTGCCATTGGTAGTACCATCACCCTGACATTGCATCAGGGTTGAAAATGAGGACGCGATACTCAGATGTGTCTGAAGGTGGCACTGTGTCTACGGTCAGGAAGAGACTAAATCAATTTGATTCATGCTATTTCGAAAAATTTAAGTCCAGACTTTCCCTTTCCGAATATACCTAACGTGGATGCGAGTCTTTACCTTAGATAGTCCCCTTCCCAACATTTTATAAACTCAAACTTCTGTTCAACATCTCCCTCCACAGGGCTTGGTTTGCTGTGCTGACCTCTCGCCCCAGTATGGCTTGTCCTCTGATCCATCCGTAACAGAAATACCCTCCCTCCCTCTTCGACAGAGATAAATAGGGGACTAGCAAGGGGTCAGGGAAGCATTTGTTGGCCAACACTCTGTGGGGGAGAACTCATAACAGAGGATTTGGCTGTCTGTATCACAACATCTCCAGGAAGTCCCGGAGGGTGGCCACCCTAAGAGACCCTGCATTATCATTCTGCTTCCCTCTCCTGTCTTCACCTCATCACATACAGGCCCATGGGTGTCTTGTTTGGCTAGAGCTATTTGTATTTTTCAGATAAACAAAGCTTCACACAAAACTAGCATATTGTGATATTTGGCAATCTTTCCCCATTTTCCTGTTAGCAATAATGGCCGTTCACTTTCTGAAAGTTGTACAGCCTGTCTCATGTATCATGGTTGAATCAAAAGAGTGAGTCTCAAATGGTCCACGCCATCATGCACGTGTGAGTTTAAAGAATATCCAGACAGACAAAGTGCTACACAAGTAGACCAGGGCGTCGTGATAGGCTTTATACATCTTGTACGCAGATAGTGTGAAAGCAAGGCCCTAATTCTGTTCCAGTTGAGCTTTTTTGGTTGATTGTGTTAAAACAAAGTCTTACCACTAGCAACACAACCCTAAAACACGTCTATAGGCCTACGCCTCCCCCTTCAACCTGAAATTAGAAACCTCACAGTATCTCGGGTATTTGTGTGAAATGTAACACTAAAAGAGAAGGGAAAGCGTTGTCGCAGTGTGTGGCGAGAGAGGATCCAGCTGGGAGCGGGCATGTGGTACCAACAACACATATGAATGCCTGCAGGAGAGATCCGGGTTAAGACTCAGTGAGGCCCGGCGAGGAGAATTGTGTGACTGGCCTACAGTCGTAATTATTAAGAGACTACAACGCCACAGTCTGCCAGAGGCGCTCATTCCTATTCCTGTGTTGCGTCAGGCAGAACTGGCAACACGTAACACATGATTGACACAACAAGAAAGCTGCACGTAGTGAAGCCGAGGGCAAAACACTTCCTTCTCCACAAGTTGGTGGAAATGGAATAATGCTAAACACGTACGTAGCACACTGCAAAAAATAAGAGATTGTTGATGTGATAATCTCTTCAGAAATAGCCAGTTATTCTTAGGAATATCTAGATAGAAAATAAAGCAAAATAGATCCAAATCTCTTATTGTTTGAAAAACAATTTTCATGGTCCAGTAACTCGATGTGGGCCTAGGCAGTTTCAATCATTATCTAATGTTAAGCAAAGGTTGTCTACACGCAATTATATTAGTTTTCTCTCTAGATGAAATTCCGAGTTTACCCACTAAGGGGCCCTGTTGTTAAATGCTGGTATGATGTATGCAAAGTATGGCCGCTTTTGAACAAAACCGCAGCTGCGTTGCTGCTTTATGTTTTATGATTTAAACGTCGGGGATTTTGAATAAAAAACAAAGTAATCGAGTTCATCTTAATCAAGGTAATTTCAACTAAAGAACAGCAGTATTCAGCCTAAATCCACAATTAGTAATTTCATGTTGTATGAAAGGTTATGTTATAGGCTACAACTATTTTGGGGAAGATATGGGGTCATGTAGGTTTCTGTGATAGTGATATGTTTAGCGTGCAAAATTTACAAGTAAAACACAAAACAAATGGTAGCAACACGTAGGCATATAAAACAAGAAAAAGTTACTTTTTGCTTGTCACTGCGAAAGGTAGACACAACCTGATGCTGCGTGGTCTCAAGAGTCCAACACTGCATGTTTTCACCACAAATTCTGTTTAAACGCATTTAACTCCATTAACCTCTGTCTAATTCCTCTAATTTCCCTATCTTAACTTATACATTTCTCCATAAGTATTCTAAACAGCCCCTTTCACCGCTCATTGTAAAAACAGCTTATTATGCATTTGCCGCATAACGAGGCGTTCAGATTGCGCGGATCAGATTAGTATTTAGAATGTGCTTAACGGAATACAGGAAGCGTGCGGTTTATGCATGGCATCCACGCGCTCCACTGACCTTTCTTGATTGAGTGTAATAGCATACAGAACGAACGCAAGAAGGTCAGGGGTAGAGAGCGTTTTAATATTATAATTGGCACTTCTCCCGGCTTTTGTGACAAGAGAATAACCACTTGCTCCCGTCGAAATCAGTGGGCAGTGGGCAAATTCACAATATTGTGTATTTTTTCAACAGGAGATGGCCTCTACCTAGCTGGGTGATCCTGGAGACAAAGCAATGATCTGTCTTCTACACTCTCACAGTTTTAAACGGTGTGTGTGACTCATGTCAGATAGCCTAATATATTTCTCACGATTTTAAAACATTTTGACAACCCTGGCTCCATACCAAAACGCCAACTTGCTATCATGGGCTAAAGCGAAGCAAATACTGCCAATCCTTGTCTTATTGGGAGAGGTGTTAGGTGGATTGAATCGGAATGGATCCATTGTGCATCTGGGTGGATGCTCTCATTTGTGATATCACAGTCAGATATTTGGAGCAGCGGCTTGTTATTACGAATACACCTAAAAAAAGAACCTCCTTAAGAAAAAAAACCTTAGCTTTTTCACCCACAGGTGTGATGGAGATTAGCCATTCCAAGCCTTTTTTTTTTATCTAGCCACTGCAGCATCACAGAGTAGGAAACCTCCAGCCCACCAGGTGGTACATTACAGTTTATCTATCCATCGTGCATCGAGGGTTGGACATTCCTAATTGTGACGTCACGGGTGGCCACGCCCACTAGTGATGTCACAAGTAAACAGTTTTTGTACAATCAACAATCCTCATATAGTTATTGTCACAGAGCCCGTTGAAAAGCAATAACAATGACAGCAAGATAAAAAAAAATGCCCATACATGATAAAAAAAAGCAAAAACAAAAGCAGCAATCCAGAAACCATTTATTTTTACGTAATGTCTGCTCCATGGTATCTGCAGACCATTACAAAAAGTTACTACATTTTCTTACTTGACTCTTTCAAACATATTGTCTGTCTTCAACATATATCAGACACCATGGCAGCAAATTCGATTTGCATGTATTTAGAGGCTCGAAAGCGTTTTGACAGCCTTATATTATATTCTGTGAAGACCACGGCCGAATAACCACTGCCATTTGCTCTGTGAGTATCTCTGCCAGATTGGAAATTAAGTATGTGTTGAACCAAAATACGATTAAATTGCAACGCTAGAACAATGAGATTACTTTCTCGTTGAATACACAAAATGCTCCCTGTGGCAGTTTGTCTCTAAAATAAGCCCCATTATAATAATAGGAACACTAAGCTGAATAATTAGCTCCACTGTTGTATAACAACTTTACTGAATGGTATATTTATTTTGTGCTCTGGAAATAACAGCTTTCTAATTAACGATACTGGCAGAAAAAAAAAATGACACAATTAGGAAACATCATGTGATGATTCAGGAATAATTACTGAATTAATACAAACATGTGTATCGTTGCTTTGTAATAACTGACAGGGTGATCATAGCAAAGCAACTGTGATCAGATTGGGTTTCACTGACTGCTTTTAAAAGTAGGACAAATACAGGTGCAGCCAATGACTCATAATTACTGACCTCTTTTGGTTAAGGTATGGCAGTATAGTAGTATGGACATAACTACAACATAAAA
The DNA here is from genome assembly GCF_902167405.1 of Gadus morhua. NCBI lineage: Eukaryota > Metazoa > Chordata > Actinopteri > Gadiformes > Gadidae > Gadus > Gadus morhua. The sequence continues at coordinate 8,931,969 of NC_044049.1, read as the reverse complement.
TCTGCCTAATGTTAGAATGACAGGAACAGGAAGTAACTTTACCCTATTGAAAAAACATGAAAAGGGTCAATTATGAACTTTGAAAATGAATCCCCAACAAAATCCGCTTTGTGAATCCATCTGGTCGAATTCAAGTCAGTTATCCGGTAACTTGTTGATAACTGATGCACAAATGACATCATATTGGAACGGTTGGAAGTATAAATATTATAGATTACTATATAGATGAATAAATTATTTTTCCTGTTTTTGCTGCAATGTTGATTCAAACTGTATTTATTCTGCAAATGGGACAAAAAATAATAAAAATAAAATTTGCTTTTAATAATGATAAAAGAAAATAAAAAAACACATATATTCCCTCTGTAAGCAAGAGTCCAACCCCAAAGCCAAGCCAGCTCTTGCCCATGATTAAAGCACTCAAGTTGGCTCTGGGCAATGCGATGATGACATTGACCATCCCTGCCAGCCCCCCACCGGGACAGCTGGCTTTGACCAACCGTCGGGTGTGTGTGTTTGGGGGGGGGGGGGGGGGGGGGGGTAGAGAAACAAATCTCATCGCAGAGAGAGTTCTCCCCCCCTACCCCCAGCAGTCCAATAAATCATTCTTTAATCAGAGCTCTCGGAGTGGCCAGGTTAAACACCAAGACCCCAGACCCCCATGCCCCCATTAACACCGCTGAATCGAGTACCGTTCTCCTGTCTCCTGCACTAAAGAAACTATATATTAAACAACACCATACAGATATATGCACTTTTTTCTGGTTCCTTTTCCTCCCATCTGCTGTCATCCTGCTGGCTCCTCGATGTGTTGTCTTTCATGTCTTCCCTTCCAGCTCTTGGGGATTTAGGTTGTTTCGGTGTAGAAGGAGAAAGAGAACCAAATAATACTATATGTGCCCGAAATGTTCCTTGACTTTGATCGTTCTCTTTTGTTTCAGCTGGACTGTCAGCTGTAAAACTACAGCAGGGACTACACTAGGGTGGTGAATGACTAGAGGATGTCACGCCAACAGCATTCATTTGCACGCTTTTAATATGGCTATAGGCATACTAGGATGCACTGTGGACGATAAGACGTGGTTACACTGTCTCCGGCAAAAAATACGGTGTTTGAGGTGGATAGATACCCCCCCCCCTCCCTGGACGAAAGAATGAAATCTGAACTCCATCTTGGACCAAACCTCCACCCTGGAGTTTCATTCCATCCATGCTCAGCTGAGAACAAATATTCAGTTTCATCTTCTTCTTCCACCACCTTCCCCTCCCTTCCTCGAAGATTCACTCTTCAGTCGATGTCCAAACATACACCTAGCAAAGTCTTTTTCAGACTTCTCGAACAGAAATACACAGCAGCCTGCCTTGCTGTTTTCTTAGACAGACTCACACGCCACTCTGTCACTGAAGTTGCCAGAATAAATTTCACACAGCCTCTATCACCTCCTGACATCATCAAATGCTACAGACTGAGACAGGATGGTTGGACCTGTAACCCAAATGAATTATAAGTATGAATAAACAGATCATTGCTGCACTCAGAACGTCAGCAAATATTTTCACTGCAGAGTTTCACTGATATTGCGTTTGATTTCTAAGCTTAGATGTTTGTTATTTTGTTATTAAGATGTGGCTATGCCCTGCAAATGTATTCCCTTACTTATTGATGAAAACAACCTTATTTAAGATACATAATTTATTGGTTGCTTACATCAACATTCCTGTTTCCTATTGCTAATACTCAAACAAATATGCTTAGGGTTATGAGCGTTGAAACTCCCCCTGGAAGCTGCCTGCTTCAGGGGTTGAAAGCCGGACTCAGATTCAGCACCTCACTGGGCTGTTCCATGTAGCCGTGTAGAATAAGTGCACGTATCCGCGTGTGCAAAATGTCGGGCAGACGTTAATTGGTCCCCTGGGCAGCGGTAGGCAGGCTATTTGAACTTAGATCTGCTAACTATGCAAACCAAGTCTTCCAGACAGCATGACTATACAAACTTTTTTTTAAAGCTATGATTCACAATCTCTTTTAAAGATTGACTTTGCTCTCGAAAGATGGCATTTTAACATCAATTTATGTTTTTTGACATGTCATCCAGGAGGCGATTTTAGACGCTATGAAGTGCTGAAGCCTCACTGTCTCTAATCTCAGTCCCCCTGTCATTAATGTTTCTAAAAATGAACTTATCCACGTTCAGGTTAGCTTCATCCAATCTGGAAGGGGGTCTGATCGTTTGAATTGTGTTGTGCCTGGTAGGAGTCAAGGCTTTTGCTTATCAACAAGCGCATTTAAATTCAAGGCTGATCCATCCGGAGCAGACCAACGACCTCCGATATTTGTCACTTTCCACACAACCGGCGTGGGAACCTGCGAGACGCCTCCCCCACCACAGATGAGTATTTTTCCGAGGATATCTGTATTCACTGACAATGCGGCCGATTTGCATGTGAGGGTAAAGCAAGGACAAAAACAACTCTCTCGCCAAGCTTCACCGCTGCTATGAGATGTCACTCATTCAGTTTAGACTCTTCTGCTCCCTGCTGTCACCATGGTTTCACAGTGTGAGCTGCCAGGCTGTAGGAATGAATCGATCTCTATTGCATCACGCAGGAGACCAAAGAGCCTGGAGTCCTCCTGGAACCACTGTGACCTTGGGAACTTGGAAGTGTTCCGCTCTCCAAACATCCCATCATGTCATCACATCAGGGGAATGACTGTATCATTAGGGCGGAAGTTCGGCTCGCTAAACTTAAGTCAGCTCTTCCAGCAGTTTGCATTTCAGCCTGAGTCGGTCAGCATGATCAGTAGTTAATAAGTCATTGGGACTTTCACACTGTGGTGAGCCAAGGGGCTGAGGGCTAACAGAGGATTAAGGCCTATCTTAACCACTGTATTTCATTGTAAAATGAAACTTGTATTTCATTGTCGCCTTGCATGGTTGACCCTGTATATCTTTCTGTGTGTGCGTGTGTGTGTGTGTGTGTGTGTGTGTGTGTGTGTGTGTGTGTGTGTGTGTGTGTGTGCATGTGTGTGTGTGTGTGTAATACTTGTATGGTTGACTCCGCCATATATTTATGTGATTTCAAGGTCCCTTTGGATAAAAGTGTCTAAATGCCCAAAATGTATGAGATTATTCATTCAAAGTCTAGAAATACAATACCGTACCGCGGCTGTAGTTCTGAATAGGCTTCTTACAATCATTTTGGCAGACCGGTTCCCAGATTGGCACCAGTTCTGCAAAATGGTGCTAATTAGTGGTAAGGGGAGCAGAAACATCACAACAGAATTTGAGGTCAGCAGTCTTGTATAAGGAAACACTTTAAAGCCATTTTTCCACATTTCAAAAATGTGTACAGCCATTATTGTGGAGGACAGAAATTGCACTTCACCCCCTATCGTGGCCATTGTATGAGCTCCTGAAAACCCACATCAAAAGCAGCTCGCCCTCGATGAAACGCTGAGGCAACGTTTCAGACTCCAGTGTTGGGACAGCGGGGTCTCACCCTTTCCTTCTCTCTTTCTTTTCTTAAGATGATGTGTCTCCTCGATCAACTCCAGCTCCCCCTTTTTTTTTAAGCTTGTCATCTTCTTCAACTAAGTGTTCGCCTTCACCAAGTGAAGGAGAAGAGCAGACCTATCAAAAGTAAGTCCGCTATTCACAGACTTCGTTCTGACGCTCTGTTACTCAATATGAGAGCCATGCACTAGTGCACAAGTGTCTAAGTTATTGCAGTGATAAGAATGAACAGTTAATTACCTTAATTTCAACATGATTTAATAGGGGTTAAGGTTAACCCTACCTCACTTACCCTAACCCTTTTCCCTAACCCCTTATGCTTTATAAAAATGTCGACATTCATTTGCGTTTATTCATGGTTAATTAGCATAACTCTTAATGTAAAGGGTTACCATATTTAGTGAGAGGCGCATTTTAACCAATGCAAATGTGGCAAAAATATACAGTATATTGAATTCAGATGTATTGCTTCAGGATGCCTCCAGGTAGTCTGTGGAAATCGGGGATCTAACCCATGTCCTTTTAGCTTGGAGTCTGAACGCCATAACACCCGGGTTAATGATCCTATCCCCAGATATTTGATAAGGGGTATGCTGTGGTATGCTGTGTTTCCTTTAGAATGGATCACACTCTAACGTTATGTATTAGTATGGAAGTCCACTCCACGCTCCACCACACATGAGAATTTCCTGACCTTAAAATCATCTTTAACAAGACCCAAAGGAGCTGATTAGAACCAACAGGAACACAAAACCGTGTTCCGCTAGTTGTTACGTGTTGTATATTTTTGTGTTATTGTGTTTGGTTGCGGTTGCACGATACACAGGAAAACTCAAGGGTGAACCGGATTGTGATGTGAATGGCAATGACAATTAAAGGCTATATAGACTGTGCCATGCCTTGAATAGCAAACACAGGAACAACGGTTAACATGTGAAGTCTGTCCAGACGGTGCGTGAAGTCAGGCTTTGACACTAGCAGCAGGTATAAATTAAGGGACTTTACTTGTAGCTAAGACATTTCCTTATACTGATGTCATTCCCTTTTATTGTGAAATCAGCCGTTCGGTTTAATGCCTTTTCCCCTTTTGAACACGTTCAGACAGGTGTAATTTAACAGCATCCTCAGTTATGTTACGTTAAAACCTATTATAAAATATATATTTATTTTGGATCCTAAGTGCTGCTAGTAGAAAAGCTATTACTAGAAGGTGGTTAAAACCAGTAAAGCCTACTGTGGAGGAATGGATTGACATTATCTATGATATTTAAAAAATAAATATATATATATTATAAAATAAGTAATGGTACATATACGGGGGTAGAATAGAAACAAAAAAAAACGGACAAGAAATATAGCGGGTGGATTAAATCGATTTTTGGCATATAAATAAATAAATACAGATTTGAATCGAGATCTCCAAGGATGAATACAATGTGTGTAAAGGAGGGTTAGCGTTCTGTGGAAAATGCATGTTGTCAGAGCTAAAGCATAAAGACACATCACCTGGACAACACACAAGGACAGGGAGACTGCGCCACCAGGAAATGAAAAAGCAATATGCCCCCCCCCCCACCCCCCCCCCCCCCCCCCCCCCCCCCCCCCCCCCCCCACCGACCTCAGCCCCCACCGACATTCTGACAAGGCTACTTTTAAAGGTAGCCAAAGGATTTGGCTTTCGAAACCAAAATGTGTCTCGTCAGCTAGTAAACATACAGTGGTGGCGGTCATTTCATGGGATTTTTTGTTAAGCATTTATATATTTTCTTGATCGGCTTATTCGTCTTTAGCGGTGGGAACGAGAGTAGCCTATCCCGGCCGACAGCGTGCGGACATAAGTCAATCAGCATAAGGCACATGCCTGAATTTGACATGAATCCCTCACAATGTCACACGGCTTTCACACCCCATGGGCTATTTTTGGTTTTTAATAAGACTGAGGTTCCCAACTTCTGGTTTCAAAAACTCTCCACAAACAGACAGGTTATAATGGGAGACTTTACATTGCCCATAGTGTGTGAACCTGTCTGAGGGTGTGTTGGTTTGAGAAACAATGGCATGAACTGGATATCCAAGATGTCTGGTGCCTGATGTGTGCCCATTAGGGAAATTTCGGTAGCACTTTAGAACAACGGCCACTTTGAGGCCTTAATAAAGCAGTAGTAAATAATGAACTCCTAATTGTTAAAGCATTGTTCATAGATGAATACTTATTAGTAAGCATTTCATAATCAGGTATACATTTTTAATAGGATAATAATGGTTCATGAGATCATTTAAAGTTAATAATTTACCAACTATTTACAATGTGTCCATAACGTTTTAAAACTCAAATTCAGCACAGGTAGCTAGAAAGAAAGCATTTGGTGTGAGCTTATCTAATGTGAAGACAACTTATGCCCTACTAAGCATTTATAAATTACATTTAAAGGCTGGAAATGCCCAAGTACCATGGCAGCAGTACTCAGTACTAGCTTAAGCAAAGTCGCTTCGAAGTTGCAGTTATTCTAAAGTGCTACCGATGGGTCTATTCTGGGCCAGCTTTTATACTTTTATAATGCATATGAATGGTTTATGAAGGGTGGGCCTTTGAATTAGCTAGCTTGTAATCTCGGATCCAGCAGTCTTACTATTCTATAGCAGAGCTCCTGGTGGAAGAGTGCTGAGAGCAAGGGGGGGGGAACCAGGAACTGCAAAGGGCAGTGTTACATCTTGTTTTCTGTTTCCTTACGGGGATATTCTACTGAAGAAAAAAAAAATATTTTTTGCGAGTGGATGAGGCTTTCAGAAGTGGATTTTAATGGGTGAATTTCTGCAATGGCCAGTCTACCCAGTTTTGATTTGAAACCTTTACGGACACTTTACTAGTGTTCCATTAGTTTGTGTTCACCATTACAAGCTTACAGATCCCCGCCTCCAGCCACATGATTGGTCAAAAGAAGTATGATGCAAAAGAAAATGGAAACAACCCTTTCAATAAGATTTGAGCTAATCTTCCATCAGACTTAGATATTAATCTAAAGTCTGATTTATGAGACTTATATGTCTTGGTTATTTTTTTTTTTTTTGTCTGAACTGATATACCGAATAAACGTTACTAATTTTGACATATCGTCTCATTTGCTTAAAACATATTTGTGATTACCCTAAAAAACGAAAGATTATCCCACATGGATATTTTCCTTGTGAATGCATTTGCATTGATACATAATTCCTTCAACCCTACACCAGTAAGCCAAATTATCGCCTCGGCAATGGAAAAGATTGTTTCCTGTTTTTGTCGTTGCAGGCATCTAGGGACCCCTGTTATTCTTCTCCAGATTTTGGATTCTCCACCCCATGTGACACTGGTGCAGGCATAGCCAATGAATGATTGAAGCTCTCCACCACCACTACCACCACCACCACCACCTCCTCCACCTCCACCATTCCTCATCCCTCACCTCTTCGTTCCCCCCCATACTTGTACAAGATGCAAGCGCTATCTCCTACAGGCAGACGCTGGCAGCCTGTGGCATGTTGCTGCAGCGCGGCTGAAATACTGCAGGCTACAGAATCCTGCTCCCTGTGACAAGACTGGGCAGAAATTTTGAAAAAACACCCATCAGGATTTTTACGCCAATCAATTTGCCGTAATTAAACTCAATTCAGGCCCTTATCATATCGCTGCCTGGCGGACGAAGCGCTTCTGTATCGTTCTTTTTTAAATGATAAATTAATCCCGTGGTATCGTATGTACCGTACTCTTCCTTTCCATATGATCTGTTTCATCGGTTTCATCCAATGCAATAAATCTGTGAGTGTGCAGTATTATAGCATTCTTCACCATATTTCTGCAGATATCATCAGATACCTTTGACATCGATTCCATGTGGTTTTCGCTGCGGCCACTGCGATGCAATTATATACAGGCATCCATTTCCAGGAGCCTTATTCCGATCAGAGTGATAATTGAGACTACATTTCTGAGGAAGAAAAGCCTCACATGGGCGCGTAAGTGAGTAAATGGGTTCTGGATGTGTAGTGGTGACTGAGAGGGATCAAAACATGAATAATTTATATGAACCAGACTAAGAGTGCTCCAAAATGTCTTCCTCACACTTTAATAATGGATTTAGGTTAGCGCTGTGCTGATCCGTAAAGGAATATCTACATTGGGTATCGGTGGTGATACAAGCGCATGCTGCATTATTCAATCGGTATAACAACACAAGCCCCGGAAATGCTTTCTGCAGTCAAATCAGATTTTCCAAGTTATTTTTGTTTTTGTTTATAACTGTGGACTGAGAAGGTTCCTTCAATTCCAAGTAGATTGATAATATTATCTAGATTGTATTTCTGTTGTATACATGGGGAGCAGATGGTTTCATTGCCAGTGTGTTTCGGGTGTAACCTCCAACAGGGATACTGCAATCAACGAACCTGCTCCTGAATAACCTGAGTCTGAATTAACAGTAATTAAGCTTTGGATGAAAAATGATCTAGGTTTAATAAGCGTGGTCAGGAGTTAGGACACAGTGGAGACATTTCTCTCACTGCTTGTTTTGAAATCTGCTGATCTCATCTTTGGACGTCCGCGTGAACGATGTAAGAAAGGTGCTGACCAAACACACATCGACACACACACACACACACACACACACACACACACACACACACACACACACACACACACACACACACACACACACACACACACACACACACACACACACACACACACAGTATGCATTAAAGTTAACAGGAAAACACAACTTCATTGATATGCTCGGCAGAGGACCAGCCTGGTGGTATTTCCGAGCCTATGTCTTCCCATATCCCCCATCGCCCCTCCCTTTTGTGGCAGAAACAAAAGAAATCGATACATCAAAAAAGTTTTGATTTGAACAACGCTGCTAAAATGTCAGCAGCAATTAGCTGACACTGTGGCTTCAGGGAGAAAGGTAGCCTGCTGCTCCCTGGCCTTTCGTCATTCACTCCCAGCACTGTTTTTCTTAAGCAGCTCAGCAGATACATCAGAATGCGATGATGATGCCTCTTGTTTTGAGAATCCGTTTCACGCTCAATTTTCCATCAATTTAAAAGACTCAAGATTTTATGTGTAAGGATTTCATTCACCTTCATTCTTTACGTTGCGCATAATGAAAGCAATACTGTGTCGGCTATTACAAATGATTTCCATATTTATTTCCTATTGTTTTCAATAAATCATTATTGCAGTGTGTGCGTGTTTGAGTGTGTATGTGTTTGTGTGAGTGTTAGTGTGTTTGTGTGAGTGTTAGTGTGTGAGTGTGAGTTAATGTGTGCGAGTGTGAGTTAATGCATATGTGTGTGTGTGTGTGTGTGTGTGTGTGTGTGTGCGTGTGCGTGTGCGTGTGCGTGTGCATGTTTGGGTTGAAGCGTTGCAACGCAGGAGGCTTTCGCTCTGGTGTGACTGGTAAATGTCCAAAACATTATGCACACTGCATAGGTTATGGAAAGCAGCTCATGGTATTTTAATGGATCTGGCTTTAGTGCATATTTTTTTGGACTGCATATCGCTCTGCTACAGACACTGTGGAGGAATCTGGTCGGTTCAGATTCACCTTCTTATTGTTCCCACTAAACAACACAGGAAATAAATACCTCTATGAATTCCATTATATTAAACCTCTGATATATGATTCCTAATAGTACCACATCTTCATGTTATCGTGGTATGGATCAAAATATGTTCCCTTTGGTCTATTTTGAATTTCTTCAGATGGCCAGAATTAGAAGGAAGACCTTTCAGCACCATGGACAGTTCCTCATGCGATGCCAGCCTGCTTTATTTCCGTTCTCACAGGACACAGGACAACTTGTCAACTGTATCCGACCTGATCATGAGTAAATTATCCTTTCGTTGGAAGATTGATTTGGGAATTAAATGGCTTGGCCTTTTCTTCATTCATACGAGGAAACTTACATGAACGACCCAATAAGCCCAACTTTACGTTCTGATATGGATGAGATTGGTTTATTAGCAGGAAATAAATGTAGGCTATGCAGGGTAATATAAACCCTTTGGAACATTCACAATCACTACGATCGAAGGCTATAGCGTGCAGAGAAGTAGTAATTTTCTCAGAGGTAAACGCTTGAACGAATCCAATAATAAATGGCAGAGAGATTTGTAATTGGGGAGCAAAGTTTAGAATTTATGCAATGTAAAAGCTAACTAAAAGCACACACACATGCACACACATGCACACACAGAACTCCAGGAATACACGCATACTCACACACACACACACACACACACACACACACACACACACACACACACACACACACACACACACGCACACACACACACACACACACACACACACATGCACTCTCACACACGCACACACACACAGATGCACAGAGGAATGCACATGCATACACGCATACACACAAACACACATAGCTTCCACAGTATGGCATCCAAATGAAGCTACCAAATAGAGCATTTAAAGTTACGCATTCCAAATTTGACATTTCATTGTCTCAATAGCACTTGTGCACATTGCAAGAGGCCACTTTATTGACCTCTGTAAAGCATTAAGGAGGCTGAGGCTGTGGTAGAACTCCAGGCCACTAAAAATGACTAACTGGACTTCAGCAGGTCACTGTGAATTCCCAATAAGTCTCAAGGGGAGCAAAAACAACATTAAAGGAGCTGTAAAACTAGTTTATTTCCCGAGGAACAAAAGTCTTCAGGGACATTGTTAACAACACTTTTAATTTCCCTCCCACAACCAGTTTTATACAGGATTATAAAAGGTCCTTGAATATAGCAATAAAAAAGAAAAGAGAGTGAGATCTCCTGTTAAATGTGTGGACGGCTGTCTGATGTAAGGCCTAAAGAAGCTGTTTATTCAAACACGCCACGTCGAATTAACCACATTGAAAGTAGACTTTGTATGGCGGTTAGGTATAACTACAGTTCTATCTATAACTATCAATCTTAAAACCCATTGGCCCACCCTGTGATAAAACTTAAATTTTCAGCCCCCCCTGTAAACTGTATGTCCCCGTCTAGTTGGGCCATTCAGTGAAGAGCTATTAAACTGCATCAGGCATGGATTACTAATGAGAGGGTGCTGGAAACTGATTCACCACCACGGTAATGAGCGACAAGCACTGGACATGTGATCTAAATAAGGTGGCACAATTCAACCCCCCATCGAGGTGGACTCAACCACCAAACGTTTCTCTTTACTTAAAAAACAACAGAAAACAGTTTATGTTCCTTTAAAAAAAAAAAAAAGGTAAACGAACGAAGAATTATCATCATATGAATGACGTCAGAGGGTCTTTAATTAGGAAACAGGTTTTCCATCTTAAACTGCATTTCTCGCTACCTTACAGGCTAAACGGGGCACCGCGGGGGCAGGGAATCAACGCGTGTTTTAAAGGAGACTGACGAAGGGAAGTGGAGTCATCGAGAGAGTGATGACGAGAGAGAGTTTGGCGGACGGAGGTGCACTTTGATGGACAGTCCGCACTCGCTGGAAGACTCCTCTTCCAACACTACCCTGCTCAGAGCGCCAGGCGTTAGGTTCAGTGTGTGTGCGTGTGTGTGTGTTTGAGGAATGAAAAGATGGGCGTTCAATCGCTTATGGGATTGTACGTTCAATTCAACCAGACGTCCTTTTCTTTTTATTCAAATAAACTTTGTTGTGGTTTTGGCAGCCTATCTCCGGGAATGTGCGCAAAGTTTGAATTGAATATGGGACTTCTGCTCAGTTGATGCGGGCGAGGTGCAAAACAGTATTCTCTGGTGCGTCTCCAACGGACTTGGAAAGATATATATTTATATATACAGAAAGGCATCTGCTGGACTCCAAAAGACGGACGATTCTAATGGAAAACCATGCATTATTTCAACCCATGGAGACATGGCACATAGGTTTATCTCAAGTCGCAGCGTGCCATCGGGTGGTCGACTCAACGCCAGATTTGCCTTCATATGCACTATTTCCTTATCCTTCACCTATGTGTGTTACAGCGTCATTTTTTTCTGCTCCAGCACAATCATGACCAAACAGGGTACCTCCGACGAGAAGGGCTGCCCGCTGCCTCCGCCCGGGCAGAACGGTCCCATTGAGGGGAAAGTTTCCGGGAAATTAAACGGCTGCACTTTACTCACTCCGGATGTCAGGTTCGCCCGGCGGGAAGAGGCTCGAGTGCCGGGATCGGGTCAACCTCGCGACCGAAGTAAACACGCCGCCTCTTGCTGTGGCAACCTCTCGCGGAGCGTTCCTGCCACCGAGTACACTTTGAACAACCTCACCGTTTCCCAGAAATACGGGAACAAGAAGCTCCCCAACGCGCTGATCGTCGGGGTGAAGAAGGGGGGCACGCGGGCTGTGCTGGAATTTATCCGGATTCATCCGGATGTGCGCGCGCTCGGAACAGAGCCTCACTTTTTTGACAGACACTATGACAGGGGACTGGACTGGTACAGGTGAGACTTGCTGCTGGGAATGTCTTGGATGTTGTGGCTTTGAGTGTGTTTTACTTATTTATTAATAATTTAATTTCCCCTGGTAGGCTACTAAGTCCCTGAGCAAATAGGTTTCCAAGGGAATCTTGTTTTTTAACGGTTTACATTAAAAGTTTAAAGGACGTCTATGCAAAATAAATAATGCATTTTCATTATCATTTTTTTAAACCTAAAGTGTGAGATCATTATGTGTACATGCTGATATCGGAGGGTGTGTGTAGGTCTGCTGCACGTAAAGAGCTTCAATAATATGTGTATGAGTATATAAATAATATAGCCTACTGCAACAGCATAAAGGGAACCAGTCTCTGCTTCAATAAACTTGCAAAAGAGTCGGCCTTTAAACTTTAAAGGTGGACCATTCATATCATCGCCCAAAATCCAAAATGTTTGCTGTACTGGGGTCTAAATGTTTGATATGCTATTAGCTTGGTGATTTTTATTCCTTGAATTATAAGACACCCTATTATGGATAGAATAATACGTTAAAAGTACATAAAACAGACATTACGTGAAAATACGATTACTTTAAGAGCTACCTTTCAGCATTGCAATCTCAAAATCTTGATCGTGTTTGAAACTCATGTTGCGTCGTCATGTTTTCTTTCTTTCTCTCTCTCTCTCTCTCTCTCTCTCTCTCTCTCTCTCTCTCTCTCTCTCTCTCTCTCTCTCTCTCTCTCTCTCTCTCTCTCTCTCTCTCTCTCTCTCATCTCTCTCTTGTATATGTGTGTTTGTGTATATATATATATACATACATCTCTCTACCCCATCGCTTTCGATATATTTATCTTCCAACTTTCTCTCTCTCTCTAGACTCTCTTTATATCTCTCCCTCGCTACCTCTCTATCTCTATACTATACCTATATATCTTTACCTCTCTCTCTCTCTCTCTCTCTCTCTCTCTCTCTCTCTCTCTCTCTCTCTCTCTCTCTCTCTCTCTCTCTCTCTCTCTCTCTCTCCATATATATATATATATACCTCTCTCACCCTCTACGTTCACTATCTATAGCTCTCTATACTTACCGCTTTTTCTCACTCTATATACCTCTCTCTCTGCATACAAACATGTCTCTCTATACCCCTCCCTGTCTCGAATTTCTCTCTCTCTACCTCTCTCTACTTTACTTTCCCTACTACCTCTCTATCTTCCTCCCTCTCTCTCTCTCTCTCTCTCTCTCTCTCTCTCTCTCTCTCTCTCTCTCTCTCTCTCTCTCTCTCTCTCTCTCTCCCACCCTCCCTCCACCTATCAATCCATCGGTTGTGTCCTCTAGGCCTTTATATTTTACAAATTCATGCAGCTTTACCTGATGGTACAGTCTGTCCTATTATGTTACCACTAGACAGATAACACACACGCACACACACGCACACACACACACACACACACACACACACACACACACACACACACACACAAACACACACTGGCAAACGCACAGGTACACACAGCCACACAAACAGCCTCGAACAACCACACACACAGGCACATATACTGGTGCAGTGTTCCTCTCCATGTCTCAATGACAGTGAAGAAGTAGGCTTTATATGTATCCAATACTGTGGTCGAGCATATTAACATCACCATAAAAGCATTAATAAAAGGCGTCGCACACACGTCATGCCGGCACGTCTTCATGTTCTACAGAAGCATAAAGTTCAAACACAAACGCATCACTATGCACCATCAAGACTTAAAAGGGCATTGCAGCGCTATTGATTTTTCCGGGAGTCAGACGCTCTTCCAGTAGATGCCTGATAAGTGTTGAAGTTGTGTGACAGGCCTGCAGCCCAGCGAAACACGCTCCCCGAGTCGGACCATTAATTGGCACGGAGAGACAGTCCTCTCCGCCTGCCATGCCATCATCACAGAGGTTGATGAGGAACGGTTCTTATTTAACGCTAAAATAGCTTGGCATAACTTTGCCATTAATGAGCACTCTTCACGCTATAATAATGTTTCTCTGTGGCATGTATTAGCAAAGATCTTCTTGAGCTTAAAAATAACTAAAAAATAATAAAAAAAGAGAAAGAAGTAAAAAACATAGCAGCCCAGGGCATACCGGTATGAATCATTAGCCTAATTAGCTTGCAGCATGAGGCGAAGCTGCCGGTACTTTTGCAAACTGTTCCAGCATCTATTTACCTGGTTTGTAGCATTTAAGGCGCATGCTACAACAGTTTCGTAATGATGTGCTTGTATGCAGCTCGTTAAAGATGTAGTGCGATTTTTTTTTTACCTGCCTTGTTTATTTTGACAACTTTATTGTTGGCCAAATACAATATGAAAAGCACACCAAACAAGCAAACAAAGGAAAAAGATACTCGACTTCATAAAGTACAGCCAATTGAGGCTATTTGAGATCCTACATTCAGGCTCTAGCATTGTCTCTACTTGGTTTTTAGCGCGTAATTGTGGTAGAGAGAGTCGATATAAACACACTAAACAGGTGAAAAATAATAGCAGCCTGTGTAGGTTCATAAAAAACACGATTAGATTTAATGTTGTTACATATACAAGAAACAGTGTGCAGAAAGCTACTACCTTCTTCGGTATGCAGCTATATGCAGCTAGCAGGTATATTTCTTTCGATATTTTATTATGGTAAGAAGAGGAAATGTATCACAGCATAGGAGACATGATTCAATAAAATTCATTACCTTTCTGGTACTATACTAATACATTCTGGAATGTTTATGTCATGTTTTGGGATTACGTTAACTAAAGAAACCTACAGTAGTAGGCCTACAGCAGTATTAGGCAGTAATAGGCCTAATATTACCATGTGGCAGTGAGTTGAACTTCATTCAACAGATAACTTTTCCCAAAAATTTGAATTCAGCATTTAGAATTTTGAGGGTGAAAACTCTGAAACACTTTGAAGATGTCATCTTATGATTCCTGACTGTCAACACAAAATGTCTGCTTAAATAAGACAGAGTATGTGCCTGCCATTCTGAGTAAATATAAAGTTGATATTTATTGCTGCTTTCATCCAATAGACAGACAAGAATAACATAGATCATGCTTAGAGAGATGTGTCAATATATCCATTTATTCAGTAAACCTCCATTCACTGTGTCATTGTGGACATCTTCAAAACAAACAAACAGTAAACACAGTGGTAGGGTTAATATATTATATTTTATAATAAAAGGATTGCAGAAAAACTGTTACTAAAGAAGTGAGCCGCTCAGAAGCTTATCAGACAAGCAGCAGGACCGTTAGAGATACTCATAGCTGAACGTGGTACACTTTCAGTGCAAAGACTAAAGACATTCTCAAGTGTCTGGGGTGGGGCAACACTCCGCTGGATCAGAGTGTTCATGATCAAGATGAGCAATTATCCATCCCTTTTGTAGATGACGTGAACAAGACATTGATATTGTAATGTCACAGATACTTAGCGTATTACAGAATCACAGATCTTAAGCGAACCGACCTTTGAGCATATTTTGTGGATGATAGAGTAGTAGTGAGGAATAGGATATCCGTATAAATATGATAGATCTAAAAACGAAGGGATATGGAGCAGGCACCTATATTTAAATAATGATTTCAGACCAAACAAACATGTTTTGCATGGACTGAAATGGAGGAGTACGGCATCTATTCATATTAAGGACTTAACCAATTTAAACAGAGTATATGACCACTTTTTGGAGAGACCTGCCAAATAACTGTTCACTTTCCTGGAGTGATTAAACTGTCAACAGTGCAGCCACTAATTCATCTTGACGCACGGCACATAAATATGCAAGGATGTTGTCCGAATTGTGAATTAGTCCAGCGAAGCTATGTTTTAAATGGCGGAAAGGTGATCAATCATGTAATCAATCAACCAACCCAATCAATCAATTAAGTAGTCTCCAAGGAGTGTGAGTTATTCTAAACAGGAGCTGCCTCTCCGACCTGCTGCAGATCCCTCCATCTGAAGATGACTATGGGAGGGATTATGTGCAGACATAAAATAAGAATAAATGCTAGTATTAGAAGAACTACAATAAAATATGTGGATATTAGGGAGGTGGATATGAAATAGGTGGCTATGGATGTTTAGCACATATGTAATCACGAATCAAGTAAAATCCAAATCAGACCCACATAGACAAAGATGAGAAAATAAACAGGGACGGGTTGAGAAAGAAGGAGGTTGCAGCCATGGAAATATGCTCCCTTGGCTAGAAAAGTATGAGTGTTTAGTAGAGACTGCACTAAGGTGTCATTGAGTGTGTGTGGATACACCGGTTATCTGATGCATGTATTGATCAAGGTAACACAAGCTCCCTATTAGCAGATGGCTAGGTGTTTGCCTGACACCGATTCCAATCAGTATTGAAGGGAACATGAAACAGCTCATCCTGGCGGTGATGAGCTCATGCATGAAAGAGTGGCACAGATTTCAACCACAGCATTCATTAAAGACATGTCTCCTGTATAGCTCCAGGAGCTGGCTTTAAAGGGGTTAGCATCAGTCGCTTATTAGTCCCTGACCGAAACAAAACCAGCCCCAAAGTAGTCCTGTGCGGCTGTATAAAATCTGTTCATCCGTCTCCCAAAGGTCATGCCCTTTTTATAGCCTCACGTTTTTCCATGTTTACGTCTGGAAATGATCCAGCTGTGAGATGTATTGGCGCTCTTCTGCAATAGCCAAAGCCACCCTAATCACTTTGATCTTATCAGTGATTGGAATATGAATTGCGCTGCAATTTTGCATCAGTGTTATGCCGTTTGACGCTTTCTTTGAAAATACATTAAAGGGAATGAGGATCGAAGAACATCTGTTTCAATCCTTTTATTCATTTTATTTAGCGTTTGTATAAACTCGAATGCACGCGTAGAACTCCTGAACAGCTTAGAAACTGCGTGTTTTTCCTGAGTGCAGGCATACATTCTATTGGTGTTAATGCTATGCTGAGCGAGGCAGGATGAAATATGTAGCACGAATATTCTGACAGATAAAACCGTGAAGTGTTAATGCCCTGTCAAGATAGACAGGACAGAATATAATACATTCATATTCCTGATGCATTATGGAGATTTTTCACATAAACAATAATACTAGTATACATGTCCATGGAGGCTACAGAATTCTATATCTTGTAACAAGATTGCAGTTGTTAATATAGTTTTTACCTGTGGCGGTATTTCAGCAACATCTGCGCGCACACAACGTACATTTGGTGTTGTTTCAAGTTTAAACAACCGTACGCATTATGTAAGCTATGGATAATACGAAAAAAAGAGCATGTTGTCCCACTGAAATGTTTTGTATTTATTGTTATTTTATATTAGTGAAAGGCGGGGTGCACCTAGTTAGATCCACATGCACTCTATCACTGCTAGACGTTGTGGCTACGTAGAAACATAGTTTGCTCCTTAAGTTGTTGTTCTTCAAGCTTATGGAAGATGAATTGTTGTGGCGGCCCTGAGGCTCAGAAGCCATCAGGCCAGATTCATAAATAAAAACGAAATGGATCGATAACTTTAAGGGAACTTATTAGTAGTACTAACCCGAGACAGACAAATCTGGGAGCGGTTAGCTTTAATTGGCGCCTCCGAAAGAGATAATATAGGACATGCCACAGTTTATCATCGAGGATGCGTGGTGAAAAACACATCAGACCTACCTAGATCTTTTAAATTTGATTGTTTCTGTTCAAAATATGATACGTGTTTTACTGATGAGCCAAGCTATTGTTTACACATTTCGATATGTTTTCCATAATAATGTTTAAATGTTTACAATATTACTAAGGTCGTCAAGGCAACCTATCTATTGTAGGAGATTTGCACAAGCTTTGACCTCAACCTTGTCCCTACTGCTATTAATAACAACATAATCCTAACATTCTTATGACATAAAATTGTAAATTCTAACTGCACTTAAATTCAAAAGACATGCACTCCCGCCTTATGAAACAAGGTTTCTTGTGGTTCTCCTTCGGCCAGTAAAATGGATACAAAGAGCAGCTTCTCCCGGTTGAGCCCTCTCCTTCGGCCTGGCTGCACGTCTCGTTAACTCCTGTGGCTCAAAAGAACCCAGTGCACAATTAGTTATTTCAGTTTTCCATTCATTTGTCCCGTCTCCTTGTGTCCATCCAGGGGCCTGATGCCCAGGACCCTGGACAGCCAGATCACGCTGGAGAAGACCCCCAGCTACTTTGTGACCGGCGAGGCCCCGCGGCGCATCGCCAGCATGTCCCCCGAGACCAAGCTCATCGTGGTGGTCCGGAACCCCGTGACGCGCGCCATCTCCGACTACACCCAGACCCTCTCCAAGAAGCCCGACATCCCCACCTTCGAGGAGCTGGCCTTCAAGAACCGAAGTCTGGGCGCGGTCGACACGTCCTGGAACGCCATACGCATCGGGATGTACATCCTGCACCTGGACACCTGGCTGCAGTACTTCCGCCTTTCCCAGATCCACTTTGTGAGCGGCGAGCGCCTGATCACCGACCCGGCCGGGGAGATGGGCCGGGTGCAGGACTTTCTGGGCCTGAAGCGCATCATCACCGACAAACACTTCTACTTCAACCGAACCAAGGGCTTCCCTTGTCTGAAGAAGCCTGAGAGCAGCAGCCAGCCCCGCTGCCTGGGGAAGTCCAAGGGGCGGCTGCACGTGCAGATCGACCAGGAGGTGATCGAGCAACTCAGGGAGTTTTACAGGCCGTTCAACATCAAGTTCTATGAGACGGTGGGACACGACTTCAGGTGGGACTGAAGAGGTTTTATTTAAGGGGACAACGCCGCTGTGGTACTTTGGAGCCTAACTAGGCGAATCATCTTTTTGGATTATCTGAGGGATGTGCACTGTTCCCGACATGAATCGTATGAATGGACCATTTATCTGGGATGACTTCAGAATGAGAGAAAATGCTGCAAGGGAAAATAACGTTTGATTGAAAGGAAATGAAACGAAGTGTGTACGTTTTTGGATTGAATTGAGGAAGGCTTAATGCGCCATTTGAACTTCTGCTGCTTCGGGCTAAAGGCAACATATACTACGTGTATATAAGTGTTTATCATGCAAAAAAAGATCACATGACAGTGATATTTTCATCTAAGAAAAAATATGTGTGATGATGACAAAAGAATATAAAAAAAGGATTAAAAAAGCAAATATATATATGACCTGACTATATTAGGTTGAGGAGTAAAGCAGTTGAATTGTCATCGTATGATATATTTCATTTAACACATTGTGGCAATGCATCTTTTTCTAGAAACTTCACTTAACCCGGACCTCTACCACCAAAAACAAGGCTTTAAGATCATGGTTAAAGCTACTGTCATGCGTCAAAACAATAAATAATAAAAAGCATTTTTGCCTGAAGATCTCTTATTAGTGTGACTTGAACTATTATGACATCAAAATCAATAGGGGTTTCAAATGGGCAAAGCAAGAACTTTTTAAGTTGAGAAATGTTCACTTAGAATTAGAGTGTTAGAATAACAATACACTTATAACAACAATAACACACTTTCAACTTAAATATATATATATATATTGTCTGTTTGATTACTGTTGTTTCTATTATAAAGTAGAGTTATTCATTGCATAATTTGCATTCTAGTCATGCAACTGTGAATTGGCGTTTTTAAAACACTAATAGGGAAAATTGACCTTGCTCCCATTCAGATAATTTGGTATTCACAGTAGAATTATAACTAGGGATTTTTTCATTTTTTCAGCATAGGGCCGTTGGCCAAGGACAATGTTTAAGCTGTCATTTGCGATATTCCCCATTAACTCTTGATTAACCTGCCATGGCTGTCTACAGTTTTTCGCTACTTAGTGAACCCTGACAACGAACTGATACACAGACCAGTTTAGCAATGGGCTCCACTTTATCTCTGCTCAGTTAATTATACAATTTCTCCCAGAATGCTCAAGGCCTGGCAATATCACAAAATGGAAAAGTGCCACACTACTGCTGGTGTTTGATATTTTAAGAGGATAACAATATGTTATGTCTTTATTTTTTTCTGCACAGTATTGGTGTTTCACATATGCTAATTCCATTTCACCTTGAAGCTTGAGATGAGTGCGGCACAACTATATACTCAAAATATAATAAATGATGCAATATTTCTTTGGTAACTTGGAAGATATCCTTATCTGACCTATAATGTTTATTAGATCCAGTATGATTTTGGAGTCAACCTATCGGAGTAAATATAATTCAAATCTAATTGGCTTTACTGGTCAGTCTAACCTTCAAAGTAAATACCAAAGAAGGAAACAGTCTGTTGTAAATGTCATGAACTTTAAATGACTCTTTAGCCTGATATACCTCAGCTATTAATTAGCCACATCAAACAATAAACACAGAAAATGAATAAGCATGGATTTTGTTGCAGAGTTGATAAAGAAGCAGACTCATCACATATATCCCGCAAATATATGTATTGATATTCTTCCTCAACAGTTTAAAGTTAAAACCTTGCAATGTTTTGATTGGACTTGATTGTGTAGCAGGATGTCAGCATAAAGGTTGCGGTGGTGATTCATCGTTATTTCATTTAGACCTTGTAAACCAATAGCAAAAAAAGAAGCAAATGCATCATTCAAATCTTGACATATTTATCAGCCGAAGGCTTAGACTATATGTGTTCAGTCTTGGATAAAGCCTGAATATTGTTTACTCCGCAGTTACAATATACACACTCTACCTAAGCATGGATTTCTTATTGAGCCGCAATTTCTGATGCCAATTTCTATTTTAAATGTGATCAGCTTAAAACCTGTAGAGAATATAGAGAGACCTTGGAAAAGTCTCTTATCCAATGTTTCCCCAGCTGCTACTAATATAAAACCCCAAACACAGTCCGGCTAGCTAGTTTTTCAACTTTTCACAAATCCTATCAAATCCTGGAGGATAAAAAAAACGTATTCCTCCTCACATTTAGTCCCAGGCTAATGTGTTAGCTTACGAAATATCGAATAACACCACCAAAGAAAAATATGCCTTGAACGCCATTTCACGGTTTTCTTTAAGGAAAACCCTAACATCGCAAGTATGCTGATATGTAAAAAGACATTATGCATTAGTAATGTCCAACAGTCTGAAAATAGATCTCCATACTGAGGACTAAAACCACCCAACAAACACACTGTTTGTGTGTGTGGGACTGTGACCTCAATTACCGAAGCAAACACATATAGTTACAAAACAATGGCGTCCGTTACGTGGGAGATGGAATTTAAATATTCATACGCAAGACAGCGCCTTGCCTCCGCCTAATGAGCCAAAGCCACATAGGATAAGGAGGAGTGGTCGTTTATTGTCATTGGGCAACAGGATAAGACACTCCGAAGCAAAAACCTCCCCTCCTAGAAGGATGTCTCATTAGGGAGCCAAAATGGCACATGCATTAAAAGGCCTTGAGAATATCTTCTTATTATAATTCCCAGACGGCTTTTCCAGCTACGCCATCAGTCCGTCATGAATCAACAAGGCCGTGTTCCAAACCAAACGCCGGCACCACTGCGTGTGTTTTTACCATCGAGGACTGAAGCAGATTGCCGTTGTCTTATAATAGACGGAGAGCATCCGCACTGCCGCATTTTTTTCCCCCCCGCCACCGTTTGATGTTCATCCACCTAACAAGCGCCATGCTAATGAAGAGCTAGCCCATTAAAGGTTCTGCGTTATCAGTCCCTGCCTTTCATCCTTTCATCGCAATGTACGTTAGTGAATAAGAAGGCTGTTGCTGCCCATCAAAATGCTCTGTGCCTCTCTCTCTTTCTGTCCCCCCCCCCCTCTCTCCCTCTCTCTGCCACTCACGTACATCCATCAAAATGTTCTCTCTCTCCCTCCCCGCCAATCTCACACACGCGCGCACACACACACACACACACACACACACACACACACACACACACACACACACACACACACACACACACACACACACACACGTGAACTTAAGGACCTGTCCTCTGCAAATTTTCCTCTGGCCTGGTGAGCATGTACTAGCTGTTCAGACGTTCTCGGCAGGTCAAGCAGGGGGCAGGTCTCCAGGCACTAGGTCCACTAATGAGACCGGCCTGTAGGACCACGCGTGGCATCTGGATGGCCGCAGTCCCCTCCCCCCCTCCCTCTAAAGAGCCCCCATCTCTGTCCCCCCACTGGACAGAGACGTTTTGTTTCCCTCGTCAAGCTGGGAGGGATTCTTCCATTCAGACATGAAGGACATTAATGGATGGTTTGATATGATTTGTATCATGAGAATGGTCGTCCTTCTTGAAAGGGCAATGGTACAGTTGTCCTTTACGTTCACATTGTGATGACTGAGCTGATATTAACCTGAGGGCATCGGATTTACTTTCTAAATGTGCCCCCCTCCTCCCAGCCCTTTCCCCCAGTTCTTTCAGTTTGTGCGCACTTAAATGCATTGGTCGGGTACTACCAAAAACAGTGTTCTTTTGAGAGATGCATCAGTATGATAGAACCCTCAGGGCTGATCTTTAGGTATACAGGCCTTTCCTGGAAATTCCATGTAACAGGAGACATATTCGTTGCATATGAGTTCATTCAACTTGCTTTGTTGTTAGTAGCTTTCGCAACTCAAAACATGCACATTTCTGCATCAATTGCATGTTTCACAGGTGGCCTTAGATTGAAGGTAGTAATTAGCAATCCAAGACTGAAACACCTATAACGGCCCCGGATCATTTGGCGGTTTAACTGGCGTGATTAAAACCCCATCAATGACGTACACGTGGACTGGGAAGCGCCGCATTTCATTGTGCCGTAATGTGGAGGCAATTAAAAAAGGACAATAATTCGGGACCATCCGTCTGAAATAGTGCGGTGGTTTGGTTTGAACTCACAGACACTCATCAGAGCCAAGTGATTCAGCTTAAAGCTCGGATATCAAAGTGAATTTATAGGATGACGTCACAATGCAATTGTTAGAGACACCTTCATTGTGCAATCAGGTCTAACACAAAGTTTTCCTATATAAATTAAAATTTCAATACAGCTTTCCTAAGTTCCCGCCACTTAGATTTTCTCACTTTGTTTTGCAACACAGCATACCATTTACTAAGAAAAACACCTCTACTCTTAACACAGATTAAATCCATTGCATTTGAATATTCTGACACTGAACAGAATTTATTTAGTTTCAAAATATCATGCCATAGATGATCATTATATTATATTAAATTATGATTGCATAATCATTTCCCAAATTTTTTTATATTTTTATTTATCGGATGCATCATTATTTAGTTTTTTTTTCTTTATAGATTTGATTAATGAAAGCTCTTTATTTGAATGCAATATCATACCAGGGAACATATTTACATTTGATCGATTCAGTTCAGTAAGAAGCCAATTGATATTGTGCTGTGTACGGCCTTCATGACATCAGTTTAACAAGTGTTAGCACTAACACTTGTTAAACTGATGTCATGGTAGTTCCTTACCCGTACGTAAACGCACAAACTCAGTCTTCTATTAGCGTCAATCGACTGAAGGAGGAAGACTGTGGAAGAGGATCAACAGCGCCAGGCATCTATTGTCCAACAGCTGGGTCTGCTGCAGACAGATAGTGTATAGCAAAGGATTATGTCACACTCCCTTGCACCGAGCAAAGGAAAAAGTTATCTGCCACGAACCAATGTTTAGCAACTGTGGCCTAACCAGTTGCGTGCTGCAAAGTTTACAGACTTTTCTCGATCAAAGGCTCGGAGAAGCTTTCACTGCGAGGCAACTCTGCGATCCTATTTTTCTCTCAAGGCGGTTTTCCGTAGGTTTTTGGCTATTTCAACACTGTCTATGTCACGTCACAAATGGGAGTGTCCAGGAATTTCGCCATCTACTCCTAAGTCACATCCCTGATTGATTCACTGTCTCCATGATACATCTTGGTGGACACACAGCCACACTTGTGATGTCACAAAGTCCAAAACATTTGAAATAGCTTGTATTGATGAATCAACCTCACAAAAATAGGGGCACTTAAATCCGGATTGTGTAATGCCAATTTAACAAACCACTTATTTAATGTTGAGGTTCAAGTTCAAGTTCAAATCCTTGTTGTTCCGTGAGGGGAATTCGGGGTGCCAGCCAGGATTTATAAGATAATACACAAGTAATAGGCCAACAAATGAGCATATCATCAACGCATCTCTAGGAACAACAATTAGACAGCTGACAATGACAAAAGAGAAAATAAAAAAACGTGCTTATGTTAGAGGTATACATAGCAATACTTCTCTAACCCTAGAAAGGTAAATATAAGTCAGAAATAAACATAAATATTGGGGTCTAGTCCCCTTTATATAGCCAGATCAAGCTCAATCGTAGACTGCACGTTGGTCTGGGGAAGCTGCTGTCATTTTCTTCAGCACTAGAGGCGTGATCAACGGGCCTAGTTCAACTGACTCTGTACGCGATTGGCTGCTGGCCGTCGCTTCCCTGTCGTCATTGTGTTAAACCAGCCAATAGCGCGCCAGGGGGAAAAGCCTGTCTGTTTGACACACATACACACAGACACACACACACACACACACACACACACACACACACACACACACACACACACACACTCACACACACACACACACATACAGACCCCCAGACACGCATGCGCGCACACACACACACACACACACACACACACACACACACACACACACACACACACACACACACACACACACACACACACACACACACACACACACCCCCTGACATACACACACACACACTATTCACATGTGACATTAATTGGATCATTCCCCGACTTAATTATAAAGTAAATTAGCAGTGTAGTGATTCAATTAGATCCTACAGTGACAATGCACTGTGTGGTGTATGGGAACGTGCCTTAATCAGCTATATCATAAAGTCAGGGAGACTGCGCTAGAAGTACCTTGCACATCAAAGGCAATCAAGGCCTGCTGTATCGTTTTTGATCACCAGATGACAATTCATCTTTAGTCTTCAAAGAATAATTTAGCTTCCGGCTTTCCCTTTGAAGCCTTTCAAACAACCTGCCCATCAGATTGTGTTTGAAATGGGAGAGTAAGATGTGAATACTAAACACAAGAACGGTCATATCTCCTGGTGCTTTTTGCACTTTTTTCCTACGTAAACAATCAGGGAAGGCTTAACGTGCTCCATAACTTCTGAGGATTATTTCTGCCTGTATCCGTTGTGGTGGTATTCTTTTTGAAGGTAGGGTGGGTCGTCCCGGCAACTGGAGGGTTGCTGGTGTCAATCCCAGAGTTCCTCTTGAGCCACAGGATCCTTGTGCAAAACACCTACCCACGAGTTGTAATGGTTTAATTTCATCCTCACATTTCTAGCAATTGTTTACCTCCTTTTTCACCCTAAACAATAATGGACCAAAACAAAAATAAAAATAACATTTCACTGTCCAATTATGGCAGCGCACTGAAGCCATGAATGCAGTGCGAATGTTTTGGAAGCCATCACTGCATGTTTAGAGAACAGATATCAGCAAAGGGTATAAATTCAGCACCTTCCTGCAAAGGCAATTTAAGCGTCTGAAAAGCGTCCATTTTGTCCCTACCACCTGTCCAACAAGGTCTTTTATCTCCCTTTCTTTGTTATCTCCCTCCTAACCCATGGCCCCTCCACTGATAAACTGCCAACTTTCCAGAAGGCTTTGGTAGAAAAAGTTTCCACCTGTCAAAGTGGAAACAAGTCTAACAGCCGAGGTCCATAAGAGATTCTGCTGCTTTGGCAGTAAAAGTCTAATCTCACCACAAACAAGTGCAACTGGATGTAGGACAGTGGCTCTTTGGGTCCATCGCATACAATCACCTACAACATACACAGACACACACACAGGCATACGTGCAGATACATGCATACACACACACACACACACACACACACACACACACACACACACACACACACAAACAACACACATACAAACTGGCAGAAAAATGTGCATCATATCAGATGGAGAGGACGTTCGTCATTGAAATGGAACAAGTACAAAGAACAATCAGATGCCAGCGGAGCAGGAAATAAGAACATGGAGCTGTAGATTGACTGAAGCCATTAGGCACCTACTTAAAGGAGTCCTAAAAGTCTGTGTGAACACCTTTAACGACCATGCGTCATCATTCACCACTGTTCAGGGGTTGTTGTTGTTGATTCAGCTTTTTTTTTTTTTCTCATTGCTGCATTTGTCACCGGTAATGTCTGCCCATTTATCATATCCACTCACACAACAGAACATCGCCCCAAACACGCTTCGGCCTCCAAAAGGTGTGTGTGTGTGTGTGTGTGTGTGTGTGTGTGTGTGTGTGTGTGTGTGTGTGTGTGTGTGTGTGTGTGTGTGTGTGTGAAGTGTAGTGTGCGTATGTTTGTGTAGTGTGCGTATGTTTGTGTAGTGTGTGTACGTCTGTAGTGAGTGTGTGTGGGTGATTGTGATGTGTGTGTGTGTGTGTGTGTGTGTGTGTGTGTGTGTTTGCGTACGCGTGTGTGCATATGTTTGTGTAGTGTGTGAATGTCTGTAGTGTGTGCTTACCTATGTGTGTGTGTGTTTGTGTGTGTGTGTGTGTGTGCGTAAGTGCGCGTATGTGTGCGCAGTGTCCGTAAGTTTGTGTAGTGTGCCTATGTGTGTAGTGGATTTGTGTCAAGGTAAGCTAAGGTACATTGCCATGCAGCATATGGCCAGCATCAGGTCGGAGAGCACACACACACACAGAGAGAGAGTGAGAGAGAGAGAGAGAGCCAATGATAGTGACAGACAATCGCAGGCGCGCTACTCCTCCAGCCTCCAGCCCACTTTGCATACAGCGTCTAGCGGTGGCGAGACACTTAACAAGCCTCCGTGCCCCGGGGCCTGCCAGGATCTTGATGGAGTGGAATAATTTTGCGCTCGGATTTCGACATCGGTTGCGCTGGGTGACGGGGTAATGAAAACAGCCAGGCGATTCCGCCGCACGGCCGGCGTAGATCCTCGTCTCTCCTCCTGTCAACCCCGCGCCACTGCACGCCGAGAGGCAGGAAGCAGGGGCTGTTTATGTGGTTGTTTTCGTTGTAGACAACAAAATGGTCGCTTGGCTAAGAGGCCAACAGGATATGCGTTGATTGCAGTCGTGTTAGGCTAAATGAATCGACAGGTGATCTTTAATTAGGTGTTTCCTCGTTAAAATTAAGGACTGTTTTTTGTCGTATATGCTTTCTTTAAATATGATGAGGCGATAGATGGGATCAGTTTGGACTCTTTTCTTTTTTTAGGGACTTTGGTTGTTTTACATGCGAGACCAATTTCTCATCGCTCCTAATAGATCGCAGGCCTGACACCTTAGGCAAATAAAAAAAACATTCTGTATCTCTTATCCTCGTTCCAGATTCCGTTTTTTTCTCGAAGGAGGAGCTGAAGAGGGTATAGAGAAAAAAAAGAAGCCGTCTAAGTGTGATGAGGTCGTTCTGCTATCAGCATGGAGCCTTCTTTAAACATTGGCTCCACACCAAGAGAAATAGACCCAAGCGTCAAACTGCAGATATATCACACACTTATCTGTCCAGGCTGAGTGTGAGCACAACTTTGATGAGGTGAGGATCGCTCACTGCAAAGGCCAGAACCTCCAGAGGAATATAAAACTATTTTAAAATTACCAATTAGAGGGTGAGAGAGAGAGAGAGAGAGAGAGAGAGAGAGAGAGAGAGAGAGAGAGAGAGAGAGAGAGAGAGAGAGAGAGAGAGAGAGAGAGAGAGAGAGAGAGAGAGAGAGACAGGGGAGAGCTGCAGAGAGAGAATGAGATGGAGAGTCGGAAAAAAAATCCATCTCGCTACCTAACAGCTTGTGAATCATTTTTTAGATACCAACTATGAATACAAATGATATCTGTGCTAATATATATATATATATATCTTTTGATTACATTCTGAACCCTGATACATGTATTTAAACAATGAAATACACATCTGCTTCTTCATTTCATGCATTACTTGAGACCTGAGCACAATGAGGGTGCGTGTGTGCGCGTGTTTGTGTGCATGCGTGTGTGTGTGTGTGTGTGTGTGTGTGTGTGTGTGTGTGTGTGTGTGTGTGTGTGTGTGTGTGTGTGTGTGTGTGTGTGTGTGTGTGTGTGTGTGTGTGTGTGTGTGTGTGTGCGTGTGCATTTGCATGCGTCGTGTTCCACTGCAGCCAATATTGAAATAATGAAATGAACAATGCTTGGAACACCATGGCCCACAGCACATTCATCATTCTGGGTGCTGCTAAGCAGATGTGTTGCTGTGGAATAAACTCTATTATCTATTATCGCTAGCTATTAACACACGCAGGATTCCTAATACACATAATGTGGGCTCCTGCATTTGTTTTTTAAGTTTATGGAAATTAGTTTACAAAGTGAATCTTTTTTGACAATATAAGCACTATTGAAAATTAGCTTTCTTTAGCGTGTGTAAAAGTGTGAAGATTAAATCATTTAATAAGTAGATTTAAAAGACCACTAGTTGCACTAATAGTTGCAATAGTTGCAGTTAAACAAATCAAAAATGTTATTTTTCCTCTCATTAATCTTCCAGAAACTACAATCAATTATGCAACAAAAATTACACTTGAAAACCGTTTTTCAGACAATGAAGATTAATAGAGCTTCTTAATGCAATCAGGATAGACTAGTTGGAACAAAAATCATAATTGATTACAATATCAATTAGGCGATAGAACACCAGATTTGGGAGACAGACAATCCCCCCCCGCCTCCTCCCACCATGGAGTCCAGTCTCTGGGGGCGACAGGACTCGATTTGGTAAGGGGGATTTCTTCCTGAACGCTTTGAGGGTAGTGTGGGAGATTAGAATCTCTTAAAAGTGTATCGATGTTCTGTTTGCTGCATCTTAGGGTGCACGGAGAAACTCTTAAAGGGCCAGTAGCCATCATGTTCTCTGTAGCTTCATATGACATATAATTAAGGTTTGAGATCCAACAGAGAAAAAGAGTACAACAACAGTAAAACTTGTTTGCACAATTTATGTTGTTCTGAAACCCATATTCCATCTTGTCATCATTGTGTCCCTCGAGTCGTCGGGTCTTGACTCCATACGATTAATGAAACAATAAACACCGGGAAAAAGACTAGGGGTGCTTTAGCATTACCACCTTTATTCCAATCGGTATACTCCCTGCGTCCATGCTACATCAACCTGCTATATCTCCCACTCCATACATGGGTGTGTGCATATTCACCCATCTGATAAATCATCCTCGCATTCCCGCTTTAACAACACAGAGTTTACATGCCGTGCATTATCTGAGTGGATAGATCCTATAAGCTGTAACCGGAAGATATCTCCGTATCAGCTTCATCAACCCCAAACCATAGCTCATCTCCGCTTGCCTGTCATCGCGGTGGTGGTGGTGGATAAGATCCAAAACTACCCCCATCCGGGATGCCTCCTCCTGAATTAAGATCAATTACGACAAAGTCAGTACGGAAATATGCTGAATGGAATGCGACGTGCTTGCGAACAGCAGTTTTTTTTCCTCCAACGTGCTCCGTCTCCGTTAGTGCGCCGGCTCTTAAGTCCCCTCCACCCCTCCCCCTACCTACCCCACTTCTAAACCTCCCCCCAAAGTCGGGGTGCTGAGCACAGAACCCCGACTCTGGATGGACCGCCGCTCCACCTTTGCTGAAGCACGCACCGCATCGTCAGTTAGAACGGAGTCATCGGCCTTCTTTGATGTTTCTGTTTTCGGCCGCAGCTTTCCATCTTTGTAATAGAGATGTAGAGATAGACTCAGCTATGTCTGGCTGAGACTAGACCACAGTTATGTCATACAGTTATGTCATACTGTTCCCACCCTTTGCATTCAAAGGGTGGGAAGAATACATTGAGGCTGGGTCAAGTCAGGAGGATTCGACCAAGGCCGTGAATGGCGTCCGTGCGTGGTCATTGCAGGGAAGGACAAATGCAGAGGCAATCGATCAGACATCCAGCGTCGATAACATGAACCCACCTGCCTGAGTCCGGACCACTTGTGGTGCGTGTCGATTACAATGTGCAAAGGCACAGTTAATAAACATGAAAACCCAACTCTGGCCTTCAACATTATAGATGGTAGAGCCTAGCATATAATGAAGAAAAACGGTTGCTGGACTACAGCTGAGAAACAAAAAATCGATCATCCTGTAATAAGCAAGAGGACACAGGAGGAACGCAGGAGAATTCTACCCAGGCCTCTAAACGGTTGCCTTATTTAAAAATACGGTTGTGATGTCACAAGTGGGAGACTCCCCCTCCAGTTGTATGATGTATTCATAAAATCCTCGGTCATCTCCCTGGTTGACTGTACAAACTGCTAGGGTCGGGTCGGTCGATCTATCATGTGTCTTTGTGGACAAACCCACTTGTGTTGCCCCGCAACAGGGCCCCTGTTTTACAATACGCTTGTGAGGTCACAAGTGGAAGTGTCAACCCTGATGCAAGGTGTATAGATCAACCTCAAGCCGACCCCCACTTGTGACGTCCCAAGCAGATGGATTTTGAAACGGATTGTAATTAATCAACATCACCAACACCTGGTGAAGAAATAGACTTAAAATAAAGGATCTAATCACTCTTTCATACTCGCAGGCATTGTCCTTCAGCAGAATCTCAAAGAAAGCCCCTCCCAGAGGTGCAAAACCGCCATGATTAGATTTTCCCTTTTAGCCATAGAAACACTCACCAATGAAGGTTAGCACAACCCAAGGTCAAGCATTCACACAACAATTTGTTTGCACGCACTGTTTGAGGAATATCAAGTGTGATCGTTTGTAGTGTGCAGAAGAACAGGAGAAAAAAGAGAATGAAAACATCCAGACACCATTGGCTCGAAACTGTTCCAAAGACTTTCCCTGCAATCGAACGCAATGGGCTTCTTCGGTCTAATAAACCACACACTTACATAGCAGCCAGATCTTAAGGGTGATTCATTACTGTCTCTGGATCCTCCATGAGAATAATGAGGTGCTTGAAGAGCTACTCAAAACCAGACTGCCAAGTTTTGTTTTTGTGATTTTCATATACATTTAAACATCAACGTGGTTTTAAGAACCTCCATATCCTCACACAGATACTGTATGATTACAAGGTTTTATATTTTCATTGTGCATATTTGTAATTGAAGTAGACATGAAGCCGAAGGAGCTTCTGATCATGTCAGTGCAGCTGGAGGAAGAACCTCCGCACAGTATAAGCAAAATCGGATTTCATCAGACACGCATTACATCAGCTTAAACAACAACAGAGTTTGCTAGAAGAGCAGGATATCGATCAAGTAGGCTATAGAGTTACGAGTGAAAATATAAGGTAAACAGTCTAACAACAATTCAAACAATTTGTTTTGGAGTTCATCACGATTATTTTGAGCGCCATTGATCAACTTCTCCTGGTGAAGGAAAAGGGTCAGAGGTTTGGCTTGCTGTATCCCAGCAGCAACACAATCACACTCAAAACACACACCTTGCTCAGTTCAGGCGTCGTGTTTACCTCTACAGGAACACTGTTTGTGAAGTAAAAACTGTATGTCCGTGCCAAATATGAATTACAAATTGTTTCGTCAGGTTTTCTTAACTACATCTCGCATACCAACATTTTGTAAGGCTCACAATTTCGTACTGCCAATTAAGTAATGTTAATACAAGCCAAAGGCTAACGGAACACAGTGAAGCCTGTTAACTCTACAGTGAGAGTTGTCAGGGGCAGAGAATCTACCATCTGCGACCTCACTGGGTTTTTTCCACCATTCAGAAGTGACGCATTAACATACCTGTGGTGGAGCTATTATCACCGTGTGCGTGTGTGATTGAAGGACAAAAGTTAAAGATGACATATTAGACCACCAGGTGTGAGTGTGATTAGCCGTTACAAAACCTTTGAAAATCTGCCTCTTCTGACATCACAAGGGGGCGTGTCCACCTAGATGTATGACAGATAGATGAGCAACGTTTGCTACAGTCCACTGGGTATACTGGTAGACTGATCTATCCAGCGTACATCTAGGTGGACACACCCACTTGGGTTGTTAGAAGAGGCAGATTTCAAAACAGCTTGTAACGGCTAATCACGCTCACACCTGGTGGTATGATATGTCACCTTTAAAAATAAATCTTCAGGATGCAAGGTGTTCTCTTATCAAGCGCCATATCTGTGGAATAGTCAGCCACCTGAAATCAGGGACGCTGACTGCTGAAAAAAACCAATTCCTCACCCTCTCTTAGCTCCCCCTGCTGCCAAAAGGTCCTAGATTAGACGTTCCCTACATGTTCTATGTCACACCCTGCTCCTTCTATTCTGTCCATTTTTGTGTGTTCTGTGATGATGAATGGACAGTCTATTTAAAATGTTATTGTAATTATTATTGTAAAACTAGGTTTGTCAGTTATGGCCAACATTGACACACATAACTCCTTCAAGATTTCTTCCTTGTTATTAAAGTTGTTTTTCTGCCATTTGGTGGGCTATAGGGTTAGGGAGCGTCATAAATATATGGCCTCTAAAGCCCTTTGAGACCAATTGCGATGAAAGGCTATACAAAAATGTACGCGCTTGACTTGGCAAGCTGGAGGCAGGAATGGATCAGAGTCACCAGTTTATGCCCAAAATAAGTTTATTGGGACATAAGACACTACAAACAAAGACAATAGTACTATTCCCATTGTGTTAAGCATATAAACAGCCAGCCAAACTCATGTTTACCAATGAGCTAGGAAGACAGTTGCTTGCTCTTTTATTGCAGAGAGAAAATCAAATCCAAAATAAAACATACAAGTACATAATACAAACCAATATGAAAAAAGAAAGGGAAATTAAACTTGCATCCACTGCCTTCTGTGCACAGTCAACAGCATCTGGAAAAACATTTCTTGAATTACCATGATTGAGGCTAAGATCAAGGTAAGCCCAAACTAGACCTGAATGAATAAGAACTTAAAAAAGATAAATGGCAAACATTTTTTATTAAATGTTTATTCTTAATGCCACTTGACTGTTTTGTCATGACATAATTATATTTGGTTAAAAAATATTACCAGAAGAACAAAAGCATTTTTGCATTACAAATATTTGAAATTTAACTTACTTTATACTTTTTAAAAGCTAGAGGTTCTTGCAGCATGTTTTTGTTGTGTTTGAGACCTTGCAGGTGTGAGTGATCAGCTAATGACGGATGGAGAGCGGGAAACTTAAATAATTCTGATTGGGCAATGTTACATTAAAGGTAAAGGATCCAATAATGAGACTAGGTTGTTGAAGTTAAAATTAAGGTTTATATATGCATATATATATATATATATATTTTTTTTAGTAATACATCTTTATATTATTAAACATGCTCCCATTTAGAAGATGTGTACCCAATGTGAAGATTAGTCGATGGCAGATGAGATCAAACTTAAAACCCTTCTAGAACAGTCACCAATCCTCATAAAACTTGGTAAATAGCATAAACTGGGACTACTTTGCAAATACTAATTTGTAGATCAGATCGATCAGATGACTAAGAAGAGAAAGGAAACAATGCAGAATCATCTCCTATTGT
The DNA here is from genome assembly GCF_902167405.1 of Gadus morhua. NCBI lineage: Eukaryota > Metazoa > Chordata > Actinopteri > Gadiformes > Gadidae > Gadus > Gadus morhua. The sequence continues at coordinate 8,898,400 of NC_044049.1, read as the reverse complement.
AGTTACATGTGAGTGATTTCCTTTGGAGTACATTTGTCAAGTGACATAGTTATTCATCATGCAGATGAATAAGAACAGCTCATACAATTTCCCAGAATTAAAAGTTTTCCTTTGAACATTGGTCAACAAGTATTAGTGTGCCTCCACCATATACAATAAACATAGTATCAATAGTAACACCAATCCAGTACTTTCCACCATCAGTTTACTTTTGCAAACTACTTGATTGAGAAAACGAATCCAAACAAATGTAAAAAAAAAACATTTCCTACGTTACCCTAAGCTGTTTTGGATCGGTTGTAAATAGATTTTGTGAAGTTCACACAGTATTTGCAGTTGCACAATCAAAATGCAAGACACACTGCTTATTGCGAAGGAAAAGTCTTCTGCAAAGGCCAGTGACAAATGGTTTGAGATTTAACCAGTGAATTTAGGCCTATGCGTGGCACATCAAGATAGGAGCTAGCATCTTAGCTAACATTCACTAAAGTCTGATATTTTTCTATTAAGATTCTGGTGGTAACTAAGAAGTGCTGCGTGAAGCGAACGGTCGCCCAAAAATAAAAATAATACAGTAGAGTTCTTAAATTATTCCTGAGAGAATGAGATGATCTATAATTCATTTAGGCTTGGCTCATTATTATTCACATCGGGGAAGGGTGAAGAAAGAGTGCAGTCTGTGGGGATGTGATACAGCCTCTTCTCACTGTTAATTAGAGGACAGAGCTTTCTTCCTGGGTCTTTCTCGGACATGACAAGGCTATTAGGGCGGCTCTGGGAAAAGGAAAAGAAAAAGTCCACTTTCCGCGAGGCAGGGAACTGAAAAACTTGTATTTTTCAAAAAGCTGCTTTCAACTGATAAACAAGTCTTGGGGAAAAGTAAAGAGGAGAGTGAATGTCACTGGGAAAGGCGAGAGGCAAGAATAACAACAGCCAAGAATTGCTTTCATTTTATTGCACTCAGTGTGGTGGTTTTAATATTCATGTGGGCTTGGGGGAGGAGGGGGGAGGGGGAGGCGGGGGTGCTCCGTGACCTACCACAATGTTGTGGTGACTGGACACAAAAACAAACGGGCAATTACAGCAGGATAAATGCAATACATGCAAACACTGTTTGGGTGCCTGTTTTTTGTTTTTTTCCAATGATTTGTGGAAGAAGTTGGCCCAAGCATCGGAGCGAGTGAGCGAGAGAGCGCGAGAGAGAGAGAGAGAGAGAGAGAGAGAGAGAGAGAGAGAGAGAGAGAGAGAGAGAGAGAGAGAGAGAGAGAGAGAGAGAGAGAGAATGAGGAGGGAAAGGGGGGCAAAACTCAGAGTCACAATGGTCCCGGCTGTCTGCAGGAATCAGGGCATGCCTCGGGAGAATCTGGACAAACATTCCGAGAGATAGCAGGTTCTGGCTCAGCCTCGACCCAGGCTGGTGCCACACAGCCACCGTGTCTTAGATAGGTGCCTGGTGCCGCAAGAGAGACGCATGAATATATGCATACATATGGTGTGATATATCCAGACAATTAAAAAAAAATAAAATACATTCCCGCCCAGAGTGAGGACAGGTAACGCTCCGGTTGAACACATGAACAGATTACCCTTCTGCGCGTTCCGGACGAGATAGAAGGATAAATAACTCATTAGGCAGAAAGGGGGGGAATGAGCATCTGCATCAGCCAGACCTAATAAACTATTCTCAAAAGCCATTAAAGGATAAAGTCCTGGGCTTTGCTCTAAGCTATGTTTATAGTGTTCATTTTTGAGGGAGAGGCAATGGTTTATGTCTGACTCATTGAAAAGTGCAGGTGTATTTCCATTTTAGTGCCGCCGTTTAAAAGGGCTTGGCTTTTCAGACATGCACATCACGTGCACACACACGCAGGCTCAGGGTTTATCAGCCAACAGCTTCTCTGCATATTCCTTGAGTAAGAAGCCAAGAATCCCATTTCAAACGAAATGCAGAACACATATATTAGTCATATTAGTCCTAAAGGGGCGTGTGCGAGACGTGAATCACCATCAGATAACACCGCGGTTGGATGTGAAGACGTAGCAGAACGGGGGACGAAAAGGAATAACTGCCGTGGCAGGTGCAGATTTGTATACACCAACCCGAATTTGCAATCATTCACCCTACAGAGTGCACTTTTATTTCGGACCATTTGGAGTTGATTGGGGAGTACGCCTATCCACTGTATCACAGTGGGGGCCGAAGAGGAGGAGAGGAGGAAAAACAACAACAATGCTGTCTTACTTTTACATTTCCTTGACATATCTGATGGGTAATAAAGAAGCGAGGAAACAGCCCATATAAGAAATACATAAGGTCACTGCCAAGGCCCGGGGATATATATTAGCAGCGTCTGCGGATATTCATAAATAAATAATGGCGGAACAGCTTATGAGGGCATCTGGCGTCGTATTTGTATTAGCAACAGTGCTCCCGTGGCAATGCATCATGTTAAACGAGATTCATGAGGGCACTAAGTCTTGTTATAACACCGTTTCTCCTTTGTCTCGGCGGATTTCATAAGGCGGTAATGGTTCGGTAATGACACCGGTAAAGAAAAGCACAATTTCACCAAATATATATTCATATTACTTTACGTGTTTGAGTGTTATGTTATATGAATGCAATCCATTTGCTTGCCATCATTGCAGCTTTTTTTGTCCAACCGTTTGAAAATCTGCTTTTTCACCCTCACTTTAGTGTACCTCCACGGTGTCTGTGGTACCATAAATCCACCATAGAGGTTCATTAAATCCATCTCATGTGGAGCTCAGACTACCCTAATGTCAAAATAATCCCTGGCCGCATGGCCTTGCAACATTCACCCACTTATGTGTACTTAATGAGTTCGATAATACCCCGCATTTAGAGGCAGCTCTGATTCAGGGAAAACATGGCTGCGAACAAAGCAACTCTGGTGTTAAATCTGAATATCAATTGAGATTGCACAAAGTGATTAGGATGAGTTTTGCATGCAAATGCAGGATTCTGAAGCGACCAGTGGGACCCACTTGTAGCCAGGTGGGAACCTGTAGTGTTATATATTTTGCCTTTATCCGCAGCTTGCTAGAGTGTGGTTTGAGCAGACACATGCATGACCGGTAACAATTGACGGCAGCACCCGTCAGTGGAGTTGTCTAGCATCAGCATAAAGGACATTAAACCAGGTCCCTTCACAGCATAGATGGACTCTAGGGCTGATTATGGTTCCATGCAGACACTTCGACAGTCGTGAACCTGTTTTGATTCTGTGTCGGATTTAGGTGAGCGGACCAATCACAGCCCTTGTTGCTGCACTGCCAATTTTTGGGAGGTTCACTTCAAGCCCTTGCGTTCGACGCAAGGAGGGTCCGCAAGAACATAATGGGTCTTTTAACCCCCTTTTGTGCATCAACGTGGAACCATAATCAGCCCTTCAGCCATAGACACCATCACCACCACGACACAGGAAGACAACATTTAATGCGCAATGAAGACTGGTAGTGAATGGTGGCGGTGGACAGGCATAGCTGGGCCTACTGCCCACTCTGCTTTTCCCACTCTACTCTTTTTGTTTATTTGGAGAAAACAGTGTTACAGATGGCGGATACTTGGAGATATGAAACATAATGAAAAATTATGACATAACAGAGAAGAAAATTCGATGTCTTCTTGAGAAGGTGGTGTGTCGAGAAAGGTTAGGTTTGATCTCTACCTGGTGGCATCCCTGAGCCAAACCCTCTGGATGAAACCATCTGCTGATTGGACTGAATATTGAAAAGCATTGTATTAGTAACAATCATACAAACCCGAACCCAATCGCTGCTACTATTCTTTAATAGCGCAAACAACACATTGCTGGATTAATTGAATTACTCTTTTTAGGAAATATAACCAAAAAAGAAACCAAAAACTTAATGATCACATCTATTGTAATTGGATGTTCATGTGCCTGGGCATCTATATTAAAATCAGTCCACCCCCATTTGGAAGGCTTGGATTCGAAAATCTGGAACGGTGACAATTTGTCTCAGTGTATTTGCTTTGTCTGGCGCTTGAAAGCAGCAGATAAAGAAGAGAAGGAAATGACAGAAGGGAATCATAACACCCATAAAAGAGAGTGCCGGAAAAATTTCACTTTTTTTACCCAATGAGGGGCTTTTCACTTTGTATTTCACAAGCACAAAAGCCCCCAAATGATCGTCCACAGCTGCTGTGATCCCGGCGGTATTGCTGGTGTGGAGTCAAATCAAATAGTTTTATTTACAGAATTATTTCTCTGGGCCAGAATAAAACAACAGACAGCACAAACACATCACGAGGATATTGATGTGTTTGTGTTGCTCTCTGACTTACTATGTTAAAAAACTCCCCAACGCTCCACACAGCTGGTGACCTGGATCACTGCACTGCATAGGAGTGCCTATCGCTCTCATCTCCAGCCACTGGATACAAGCTATCAATCGCTACGCCATCAAACTACGCAGGCTGACCCCGGAGAAGCGAGGATACACCGGGGCCAACCCTCTGCGATGGAATTCAGAACAGGTATCCCTCACCCACCTTGTTTGGTTCTCCCCGGACCCAATGTCTGCTGCGTCTGCTGTTTGTCTTGTAAGGCTTTTCTACATGAAACAGTTGAGGGGCTGATTGACTGGAGGAGCGAGACAAACAAGCGGCGCAGAGGAGAAAGTAGCAAAAGGGAATGCGAGATGAAGCTGAGTGTTAGCAGAGTTTACTGTAGCATAGAGAGCAGTAGCCTTTGGGGGGCTAGCGGCCCAGCACATCAGAGGACATGATGAAATGGATGCTGGAACAGTGTTCACAGAGCATATTCCAACCCCCGATACGCCATCTTACATTAGCTCTTTTGCGTCAGGCTATCTATAAAAAAATAATAAAAAAACACCATCAAGATAACGTCATGCTTGTGCCTCTTATGCTCCGAGGGGAAATGCAGGAAAAACAGCGGGAAGTAAACAATTGTCATGCTAGTTTAGCCTCTGAAGCCCGAGGCCTTCGTATCCTTCCTCTTCCTCCGTTCCTCAACACAACAAGCAACAAACACGGCAATACGATCGGAAACGGCGTCGGCAGCGCCCTTTACGATCGTATCGTCGTGTTTGAGGCCTACGTTTTCCACAAGCGTCATTGACATACAACGTGTTGAGCCTGCACAGAGGAGACCCTACTTTTTGCGATTTGTCTTTGGCTGACAGGTCACGCCGGTGACCTTTAGCTGTGATAGCGCATGCATCTCGTGCTCCAGGGGGCGTGCACGTCCCTGCTCTTACGGCCTCTCCGTCTCTGTCTTCCGCACAGGTTCTTCCGATGAATTCCAACCTCCTATCTCGGGAGCCCTACTAAAAATCAATGAGGGGGGGATCGATTTCTCCTACGCGCTCCCCAGGGTAGAGTCAAAGGAGGGGGACAAAGGAGATAAAACCACAGTTGAATCGCTAAAGTAACTCCAGTGCACCACGGGTGACTGATATTATTGAGTGTGTGGGGAGTCACATGCTGCCACCGCTGTGTTGTGAGTGACTTGAAGAATGGTGCTTAAATGGCATCCCCCCCCCCTCCTCCTCAAGAAACGAGGATTTGAAACGATTGAAACCCTGTGGCGTCGGCCCCCAAGCGGAATATTAGTTAAGTTTGGTTCTATGGAATACGAAAAAGAAGAAGAAAAAGAAAAAAAATCATTCCGTGTCAAAAAAGCGCCCAAGAGTCGGTTATGTTTTTATTTAATGATTTCCATTCATTAAAATATGCTAATGTTAAATTGTATGTTGTATTCGTCAGTCCTAGTTCAAGTGTAGCAAGGTTTCTGGGTTTTGTTTTTACCAAATGGGTGATTAGCTTGAAGGAAGCAGGTGTTGGCAGAGCAGGTGCGTTGGCACGGAAACGCGCAACACTCACAATAGGAGACATTTCCTTTCCCCTCCATTCTTATGATAATATTGCTGCACATGTGCTGTGTGTGTGTGTGTGTGTGTGTGTGTGTGTGTGTGTGTGTGTGTGTGTGTGTGTGTGTGTGTGTGTGTGTGTGTGTGTGTGTGTCTCAAGGTGTTGTGTTGCACTGGCAACAGCATGGCATATCTGATGAAGAGGACCTTGGTTATGTACTCGTATGGAGAAGCTATAGAAGCTAGGCATCAGTCAACATACCTCATACACAATTGTGACTTAAATGTAGTCTACAAACCCATGCAATTTGGCTCTCTAGCCTGAACTGACCATAACACAATTTATTTGTTTGTTTGGAAAATTACATTTCTATATAGAAAATGACATATTTCTATACAAGATACTCTACCAACTATCCTGTGTGGGATTAATAAAGCACATCTTATCTTAACATTTCTGTGCTGACCAATTGATATATAGGGCAAGGCACAGCCAGGGTTTTAAACTTGCAGCTGAAAGCTACTGGGTTCGATTCCCCAATGTCCAATACCAAGAGGCCCAACCCCCTAACCTTCTCCTTGAAGGGTTCATAAACCCAAAACCCTCATCATCACTTCACTTACTCATTCTCGGATGACAATGGTTCAGTTTGGGTCTCAAGAAGTATTGGTTAACATTTGTGTTCTTTTGGACTAAAAGTCAAAAGTTATTAAACAGGGGAAGATCTTAAGTTTAAGAAGTCTGCTACTTTGGGCTTTTAAACACTTTTCCAGATTGGTGGTTTTGTATGTGCTGTGCACCTTCCAGCTTGGGCGAGTAGGTCTTGACAACTCCCTCGCACTTGTGGAACCCAATGTGTTATTTCTAAAACCCTTATGACTGTCGAGTCGATCAATCTTTTTTTCTCAGGCTTAAATGGCGGTTTATTGGTTGCAACCGGTGGTTAATGACATAGGCGGTACTCCTTAAAGCGACCCAGGTATGATTCCAACATGTGTTCCTACGCTACATTCCGTTCCCTCTCTTCAACCCAATTTCCTGTTTATTTTTAGTCTCCCGTTCATCAAGGCATGGAATGCCCTTACAGAAATAAAAATATACATATCTATATTGTTTGAGTGTGTATGGATGATGGCTGGTTAAAGCAGCCTCACCTGGCCCTGTCTGAGTGGACTCTGGGGCTGGGTCAGGCTGCACACCTGTTGCACATTGAGTAATCAGTGTGCACAGGCTAAACCAGTCATCTCCACACACACTCCAACAATATACATACACATATACAGCCAATATAATTTATAGGCTGTATGTGTGTATACATTATATACACACACGAATATATATGCACCGGTATATACACACACGCAAAATAAATACATATAGCCTATATACACATACATATGTTACATACACAAATAACGGGGTTTACTTACCCTTCAATGACTTCACTTGGATAAAAGTTGAATTACTATTTTGTAACCGTGTATACATGTAGCCCCCCGAGACTTGACATCAGTTTTTTTTCTTATGTGTCCCCACAAGTAGGCCCCCCGCCATGAGATAAAACTTGCATTGCCTGTAGGCCTAATGAGCCATTATGTTAACCAGGAGATGTAGTGTGTGTGCGTGTGCGTGTGCGTGTGCGCGCGCGAGAGATGCAGTCAGCAGAACTGTTGGACAGGCGGCGGCGATCTCGGGTTCTCCCCTTTGGGTCAGCGCAGAGGACATCATTAGTGCTCTGTGACACCAACTAAGAGGTAAGAAAAAAGAAAGGAAAAAAAAAAACCTTATCCCCTGTCAGCCTAAAGTGGATTTTCTTTCCCCTTGTAAAGAAAAGCATGATTTACCATAGCTTATTGAGTGGCCACCGTGGGCATCGTTGACGACGGGGCTGTGAATCCGGTGAGCCTAATGAAAGGGAAACGGAATAGGCCTACACAGCAGTCTTCAAAAAAAGAAAATGGCGAAAACTGCAAGTGCACTTTGAAATCAGATGAAAGGCATTTATTTATTTATTTTTATTTGATGGAACTCCGCGCCACTTTTAAAGAAGCTAATATCGCTTCCATTTACAGTAAAAAAAAGTGTTGTTTTCCACTAATCACACCGTAGCGCTCAGGTGTTAGATGGTGTGGTATGAAGTGTTGAGCATTTTGAAATTGATATCAGACGCGGTTGCATCTGTCGTTGAATCATATATTTGCGATGGTTTTGTTCGAGGACAATATTGACTCTTCTGACCAGGAGGCCTATGATCTTGCCATTGATTTGGGATTTCTTTGTTTTTAACCTGCTCAAGGCAAGCATTTTTAGGATTAATTGGATCTTGGAAGGCAAAGGAAATGGCTTCGAAATCCATTTGAATGAGACTACACCGCCGAGTAAACAGGAAGCAGCTGGACTTACATGCGTGTCGTGAATAGGTTTGGCAGACCAGACTTCCCTCAACAATCATACTCTGATGATGAACACGGGAATGCACTCATGACAAAGTGAATAGTAAATTATTTCACTGCTTTGGTTTGCCCGTGCCAAACAAAAGTCACATGGAAATCCATGAAAGAAGAAAAAAATTGTGGACTAACAGTTACAATGTTTACCTTACCTGAAACAAAAAGGTAGGGCCTGCAGGCAAAAACACAGAGCAGAGGGAATCCTGCCCATTCGAAGGAGTTATGCGCCCCCTTGTGGAAATTTGAATACTGCACACATTTGAAGAAATAAAAAACACCTCTGATTGATCAATGTTTAACATTTTTTTATTCAGATTTTCTCATTTTGTTCTCACATGAGAAAAACAAAATAGTCTTTCCCTTAAAAAAGATGCATTCATTTAAGATAAAACAAAACCCCCCAAAAAGGAAAATCATTAAAAGTGCATACACATTTCAACATAAAAAAAAATAAATAACATTGATGACTTAAAATTAGAGATAAGCACAAAAACGATGATGTAAAAATGCAAAACAAAAAGGCTGATGCAGATGAAAAGACCATAATGTAACAGATGTACAGTATAAATCAGACCCATCAGGCCCCTTAACACAGACAATGGAATATATGTTGATCTATAAAACACCTTTAAATCAATACTGGGAATGGATTGCTGACCATACAGACAACGAAGCGGTTATAGCATCTTATTAATGCTGCGGTGTATACGCTTCAAGTATGATACATTTTTTTCCAGTTGACCGAAAAGGACATTCATGTCACTGTAAAAAAAAAAGAGAAATTCTAGCACCCTTTCTCCAAATGTGCACCACCTGTGTCTTACCCTACAGGGGACATACAGACGGTAGTTGCTTAAGGCTGCTGAATTGAATCAAAACGCACATCCCTGGCACGGGGGCCTCCTGAACGCCTAATCTTTACCCCAGACGTCACAAGTTAATTGTCCTAAGCGTGGAGTCATTACTCAACATTAACGTCCATGGCTAAGTGCACACCGGTGCCGCTGAGACAACGGTTGTTTCTCTCCGCCGTCTGCACCCTTTTGGGAATCACCCGATTGAATTTATTGCGTTTGGAAAATTCGGAAAAAAAATTCGGAACGTGTAACCTGAAAAACCCATCTACGATGACGCCTCACGCGTACAATCAATCACCCCTTTAAAGTTAGTGTTAACGTAACGATAGTGTTGCAGTACTACAGCATGAACAACAAAAACAATGTGTTTTTGCACGAGTGACTTCGGAAGCGTATATACACACAGACATACACTGTAAAGGAGCAGTCTCACAGACTGAGGGTTTTTTGCAGAGTGCTACTATCGTTCAGATGCTACGTTTCTGAACCTGCCCTGAACGTCTACTGAGAAATGACATGGATGTTCGTCCTTGTCGCGCACATGATACAGCTCAATGTAAGATCTACATTATTTATTTTTTACACACGCATTTCGCTAGACCCATTAACAAAATAAGCCCACTTTCAGTACATATAAAGTACACACGCACAATGAGAAGATACCTTATAGTCGAACAGTATGGGGATGGGGGGGGGGGGGGGGGGGGGGGGGTCGTTATGAACGACAATATGTTACCATTTTAGCAGCAGAGTACAGAATCAATGGGTAGACTGGCTCTTTTTGCGTCTTCTTCTGTTCTACATTAGACTACCATCTACCAAGGGAGGGATCGCTACTGACGTCCCTGCTGGTGAGAGCAAGAGAGAGGAAGACTGGGACTCTTTTCTGAGAACAGTGGAGCGCATCATTCTAGGTGTGGCACAACAGAGTACCACCTTACATAACAAACAAAACAGCAATAGTGTTCAAAAAAACAACCCAGAAAAACGCCCTTTCACGATGAAAAATTATCCTTGATTATATTATACCAAGAAAGATAGAGTGAAGACGGAACACAGTCGGTCCCTTTCGAATCCTGGGGTTAAAATGAGCTGTGCAAAAAAAAAAGCAAACGCTAATGTACCAGCCGTGGTCTGTTTCTGGGCCACAAAGCAGCCGTCTTCGTTGCATAGTTAATGATGAATCAAGCATCAGAGACCCCGCACGCACACACACACACACACACACACACACGTGGCTGTGCCCCTACACACAGACCCATACACCCACACACACATATACACACACTACAGCATTCCACACCCAGCTACTGAAAGCCTGTACAAGGAACAAGGATACCAGCATTAGAAGAGAAAGTAAACTGAATGTAAGCGAGTAAACACAAACAACTGGAATTGGGTAGGGTGGGGGGGGGGGGGGGCTGTAAACGTATACGAATATTTGATCCATTGTCTTGCAATTCTCGTTAGTTTCGTTGAAATCATAAAAACTTTATGCATTTTTTTGTTTTGTCCCGATGACAATATAATTGAACATTGCTTATTATCTCACAGAGGCCTCTTGGCGTGTCAAAGAGAGATTAAGATAAAATAATTTGCAGGCAGAAAATGACCCAAGCCTTATTCGCTGGTCATGGCATGATGTGGCCACGGTTACTGAAGGGCTTCTGGCTCACTTTGAAACTCTGCTTTTCCCTCCAGGGGCTCACACATTCGTTCCTGCATTTATTCATACAGGCAGATGTGGAGTAATGGATCAGCCCCGACTTGAAAAGGTATATGTATCACCATATTTACTGCACAGTACAGGATGAGGTAGAAATTATATGGCGTCACCATCAATCAATTACCTGGATCGTGACATAGGAACATATGGGCGTATATGTAGATTGAAGTTATACAATGTATCTTTAAAATGTCACTGAAGTCTACCTTACCTCCAAAACATGATAGCTTTTTTTACCTACTAGTATTTGCAAAGATCAACTTGTATAGACTTCAGTCTACAACTGAGTAAGAAGCAAATCTAAGGCTTAATATTGGATATTTCACACACACACACACACACACACACACACACACACACACACACACACACACACACACACACACACACACACACACACACACACACACACACACACACACACACACACACACACACACACACACGACATTTGAGGCCATTTCAGAGGAACTGTCTGGAACTATATATAGTTAATACGTTTAACAATTTAGCAAAAATGAGCAAAAGTAAAAAAAGACCAGCTTTCTCCAACTAGACAAAATATCTTTCCAACGGCAGACATCTGTAACACACACCAAAGCAAAAGCAGAGGACTAATGATAGGTTATGTATCTCAAACACAGTCTCTGCAATGTCCCACTAATGCTGTTGGATGACTACATCTAGCAGGGCTAGAGCGACTGTCACTCTAGTCTAGCGCCTTGCAGTAGAGAACGTCTTTCAAATTGTATTTTGTCTACTCTGAAACCCACACTTCAGGTTTTCTGTTACTACGCAAACATTGCTTGCACCGAGAATGTTAATGGAAGACAGAGCTTTGCTTATTTTTGCGTTTTGCCAACGCATTGGCCACACTAGTAAAAAGAAAACCTTGCACTTTGTTACCAGTAATATGCATACCTGTGAATAAGACGACCATATTGCCCTTAATTATTGCACTTTCAGTCAGGGCTTTGGGGAATCAATGTATGAGTCTTATTAATAAATATTCTATGGAAGACTATAGGCAGAGCTGCAAATGTGCCGACAACGGCGGCATGGATAATCTTAACAGTGGCAAAACAAAATGGTGTTTAAAGGTGTATATAGAAGTGATTCTGCATAACTTCCACGTTTTAATTATGGCCGCTAAAAGGCGAAATACAATCGAAGTGTTTCAACAATATGAATGAAGTGTTCGACAACTTTTAACACACCTTTGCTTTGGCTTAACGAAAAGAAATAACATTATCTACTCGGAATAGGTACCACAGGTGATGATAAAACACGACAATGTACTTTATAGATTGCCAGTTTGGTCACAGTTCTAAACACATCGGTATTTAAGATAAGGAGAGTGTTATGACTTGGAAGCACTGGTCGTTTTTTTGTTTTCAGCACCTTGTAGGAGTAAATGATTTCTTAATAGTTTCCCCCGAGATCGAATGATCTTAGAAAGGTACTCATACATCCACTCAAAACCCAATGGCTGTCACACCGCTGAGATCAACTCTAAAATGATTTACAGGGTAAAAAATAGTATTCAGTTCTTAGGTTTGCGTAATGCACCGTAACAGAAGGGAAAGGAAACTGCTTGTATACAAATAGCTATGATGGAACATTAATTCTCAAGAGAGTAGTAGCTTAATATGGGATCCATGACTGCTTCGAAAGGCGCTTTAACGGTCATTCTTCTAATAGATATATATAGATATATAATTTATGATATATTGCCTTCAGAGAGCGAACTTTTCGGTTCAAAAGTTGAAATCCAAACTAAAAACAGAGCTTGATCATTAAAAAATAACATTTCATTTAAAGTGTGTCAAAATAACTATCTGTCAATATGTCGTAAATTATTAAGAGAGGAAGACACCATTAATAAACAAGTGATCTAGTCAGAAGTGATGTTCCAAAAACTGTCTGAGAGGATTGACACCCATGGTAAAAAACTATACTTTTGAGAAATGCTAAATCGACCCACGTTTTGAATGCAACTCTTTCATACGTTTGTCTATCTTATCTACAAATCAACTGAGCTCCCATATTTGCGCAGAGACCTTTTTTGATGTTTTGTTTGTACAGCAAAGGGCATTTGACTTTGAAAAGATAGCAGCGGGCCATGTCAGAGATAATCTTATAATCGTATCGGTCAGGCAAAATGCAACAGTTTTAGTTTTGGCTACACAAGTACTAAAGAGACATCGCACAAGTGCAATGTCCCTTACATGCCACAGTCGCCAATTAAACCACTACGGATGTTTTTTTTACCTGTGGCAGGGCATTAAGCATAAAAGGTTAGAAAGTGTATTTTTAGTTTTACTTGATTTAGAGTTTGCATAGATGGATCCAGTAAGACATTTTGCAGTATTCTAGTATTAACTTAGCTTGCTTGTAACTGAACTACAAACAATATGCGTATCCTCAAAACGGAGGCACGGCGAACATGCATGTCGTCCAAGACCAAAATGTTGTCCAAGCAACATCAAAATAAGCTTAACTAAAAAATGCCCTCCGCCTTAAATTCCCAACTTTTTTGATTAGTATTTTTACAAAACACTAAAAAGGACAAATTAAATTGACAATAGTCAAATGTGACCCTAAAATATGAGGGGTAATTTCTGGAAGTATAGTATTATACGTCTATCATTCCTTTGCATCCAATATGGATAATTTTTTTATGGCCGCTGAGACTCAGATCTGAGCCATTCGATGACTGTAATGCCCGCGTACAAAACACTGCATCAAAAAAAGTGATCCTCTCCAAATACAGCCGGCGCTCCCTGCAACATAGGCACAAAGTAAAACCTGCATTCCCCCCAAAATAACAGCTACGACTCACAGACTACTTGGGCCTCGTCCGCGCCGGAGACTGCACGCTGGACGACAGCCTCCTGGAAGACGCCACCTTCTCCACAGGTCTTTTAGCGTTCGACGGAAGCTTCGGGCTCGTTTCCGTAAGGGAAGACCGGGACTTCCCCACGCTCAACAGGGTCCTCCCGAAAGCGCTGGTGGGCCTGGACGCCTCCTTCCCGCGGGGCTTGGCCTCGCGTTCGCTGGTCTCTCTGGAGGAGTTGCTGCTGTCCAGCCTCTCCCCGCTGCTGGCGGCGCTGCCGCCGTCTTTGGCGGGCTCAGATGGCCGCCCGCCGGCCCGCTCCGCCTCCTTCTTGGCCACCAGGTTGCTCTTGCCCAGGTCGGCCGACCGGCGGCTCTCCCTCTGGCGGAGGGCGCTCTTCAGGAAGGACAGGCCCTTGTCCTCCGACTTGCTGCCGCGTCGCAGGTCCCGGGACGACACGCTGGGCGAGCGCAGGCTGGTGATGGACGAGCTGCTGCTGGAGCACCGGAACGACTTGCGCTCCACTCTGACCTCCAGGCCGCCGCTCTTCGCCAGGGCGGAGCGGGCTACGGATCCGCCGCGGGCGGGGTCGGCCAGCGGGCTGGTGTGCACCGAGTCCCGGCTGAAGCTCCGCTCTATCAGTCTTTTCCTGCCGCCCGCCGCGCTCCTCTCCAGGCCCGAGAAGGTCCTCTCCAAGCCCGAGAAGGTCTTCTTGGCGGTGGGCGACGGGGACGCCGACGACTGCGGCGTGGAGCAGCCCAGGCACTGCTTACGCAGCGGGGTCCCTTCTAGAGCCGGCGGCCGGTCGGACGGCTCCTTCTTCTTGGAAGGAGTGCCGCTGGGGGTGAGGGTGACTTTCTTGGCACTGACACTCTTGGTTTCCCTGGTGATGGAGTTGTTGTTGTTGATGACCTTGGAGCCCTTGACCGGAGTGCCGGAGGACGTCGGGGCTTTTTGGGTCGGAGGGGAACAGAGACGCTTTTTGGAGTTCTTCTCTTGCTCCGCCTTGTTGGAAGACTTGGTGGACGTGGTGCTCTCCGCCCGCGAGCCGAACCCGATAATACTGCTCTTGCGCTTGGGCTCCTTCACCGGGGCTGTCTGGGGCGTCAGGGCGTTCTGGTCTTGAGCCGTGATCTGGTTGTTGTTTTCGGTGGTGTCCCCCTTTGTGCCTTTCTTATCCAGGGGGGGCGGAGCCTTGGTGTAGACCATATCCAGGAAGCGGTTGTTGCTCTCCTGGTCGCCGGCGTTGCTCTCCATCACGGCCAGCGGCGCCCGACTGCCAAAGTAGCGCTCGTGCCTGCTGTAGCTGCCGAAACAGGAAGTGGACACCTTGTCGTCGCCGGCCTCCCCGATCCGCTCCAGGGGCGGAGAGCAGCGCGAGTCAAGGGAGAAGCGGGACGGGGAGTTGGACCTCATCTGGAGCTTGGCCGACAGGGACCAGGAGGGCTTCATCCCCGCCTCGCCGAAGGCCAGCGGGCTGGTGACGGAGGACCGCGACGACAGGCTCTGTCGCTGGATGCTCCTCACGAACGGTCGGGTGGAGAACCCCCCTGAGGACAGAAGGAAAAGACCGAGTGAGCCATCGTTTCCCCTTGCACCGTTTAGGATGCACTTAAGATAACGTCCTCAATGACGGAGAATGTCGGGAGTCCGCCTTTATAAGAGCTGCAGAACAGGTTCTTTAGTAAAGGGGAAGTAGTCCTATAAGAGGATAAGCATCGTTTTTTTTTAATTTGTGAATGCCTGACTATTCTATTCCGTCAACTATTCAAGCACTATGTAATTATCAAAATATTTTGACATTTACATAATACTGTAGAACACGATGACAAATCGTGTATTTAATCAAACAAATTTACTTTCAGTAGATTGAAATATCATAATCATGTTCTTGACAATATTTGAATTCTTCACACATCTAACTGCATAACCTTGGGGGTGTCATAACATTAACGGAATTCTGTATTGAATGAATTTCATTTTCTTGTTGTAAATTATATTCAAAAGGATAACCAACGTTGTAGCTGCATTTTCACGAGTTCAATTCCCCTTCTGAAAACCTTTTGCCTCTCCATTTATGCCTCCATTCTAAGGAAAATTGACTTTTATGACAAGGTGGCAAAAAGGCCCAGTCGAAAGTTGATTTCCAATGTGTAACAACATCGATTTGACACCGAAGATTCGAGCCCCTTAATATTCCACTGACGCTGCGGGGTTTGACTGCCACAAAACGCCATTCGACTCTGCACTTAAGTACTAAGCCACAAGTGATAACTTTTATACGACAAACCGTGTTAAACCTGCACTGCGTCTCAGGGAACTGTGTGCCCTTGCAGGGCAGAATTACCGCCGTAAAGAAAAAAAAGAGAAAAAGAAAGAAAGAATTCCATTATAAAAATGTCAGCGAGCAGACAAGAGGAGGAATTTAAAAAGCCTCCCTCACCGTCGTCGTCGCAGCGCTCGGCGGAGAACTCCACAGACTCGGCCAGCGAGGCCATGGAGGTGCGTCTGGAAGAGGCACCGGAGGCCAGGCTTGCGGGCCGGCTGCCTGGCAGCCTGTTAACCCAGTGGTCACACAGAGACGAGCTGGTGGAACCTGTCAATCAAACATCCCGGGGTTAGAGTTCAGTTCAGCATGGGCGCAATGGGACCAGAATGAGAAGGGAGAAGATTTTCGTATTTCACCAATTGAAGGATTTTTTCCTCCAAGGTCGTCCGTTTAATTATACCGTTAGACTGGTGGTGGAAACCCATAAAGTAGGCCATTACCTGGGCTTACACAGTAACAAACAGTTTGTGGGCTTTTTGAAAGAGTTGACCGAAATAGATTGATGACACAATTTCAGTTCTGCCATCTCAGCCCCTAATAAAGCCCAAAAGGTTTTGCTGGACTATGTCTGTCTGTCTGTCTGTCTGTCTGTCTCTCTGTCTCTCTGTCTCTCTCTCTCTCTCTCTCTCTCTCGGACGCGTACCTGCGACGGAGCTGTTGGCCGACCAGGAGGGGATGGTGGTCCTCCGCTGGTAGAACAGGATGTAGGCCGACTGGTGACACACGTCGTCGTCCGCCATTGGCTGGACCTCGCTGTCGTCGAAGCAGTACCACTGGCCGTCGATGGAGTTCTTACAGTGAGCTAGAGAGAAAGAGAACGAGTCAGAGTGAGGCAGATATATTATGCAGGGTCATTAATCTGTTTTTGGATTAATAACCTAAAGCCTGATGGCAGAGAAGCTCAAAAAGGGGGCGAATGGGCAATTCCCTTGCTTTCGCTTCATATTTGTTTTTTGACCAAGCACATTGCTGGAGGCGGGGATCTGTAAGATTCTAATTGGCTAATAGCGAACACAAATTTGGCAGGCAGCACCAGTGAAACTTTTTCCGGGGGGAAGACAAGCTAAAAACATTCTGTCCGGACACCAACCTTCTTCGAAAAAGTGCCTTAAAGACTTCAAATAAACAATGTGTTGACCAGCCACTGGCCATTAGACTCTGTGACAAAACAGGAAATCGTACAAGGCTCTGTTTGGACTCCGCACTGAAGTTCTGGTATAACATCTGAGGACTGCTGGATCCCAGATTAAATTTAAAAACCAGCCTAAGTCCATCATCAGTAAACCCATTGTGGTCACCTGTGTAGTGGCCACCGTGCATGTTGCCGTGATGATTGCACACGGCGTAGAGGTCATACAGGTAGTCGTCGGGGTTGCGTCCCAGGCCGTAGGGCCGTCTCCACGGCGACCAGTGGGACGGCAGGCTCCAGCTGCTCTGGCTTCTCTTGACCACATGGGGCGCCATGTCCATGCCCAGCAGGGGGAACCTCACCATGTTCTGCATTTTCACCCTGCGGTCGCCCTCCTGTGAGACAACACAGCGGAAACACAACGCAGCACACAGTCAACAAAAGTCAACCGGAAAATTCAAAAACCATATCGTTTTAGCAGCATCGTTTCAAACCATACAGTGAGAAAGAAGTCAACTGGTTTTAACAGTTAAGACTATTTCGTTAAACATTCTGCCTTTCAATGCTGTTCACCATCATCATGGCAGCCGATGAGGTCAATTAAGTTTCATCCTTTGGGGAATGGAAGCTGGAATAAGGGCTATAATACACAACCGTGTTTAGAGGAATTCTACACTGGGAATATTTCGGAGCTAGAAGAAAAGGCGAGTGCAAGTGTGATTTTGCGCTGTGTGCAGACGGGCCTGAGCCGACGCTGTACTGTACAGGACTCTGTACTCAGGACCCAGTCCGTAATTGATCCAACACGCCACGGTAAGTTGGCTGGCATGGTGAAGGCGGAATGTATTTTCCCACGGCACCGTGGCAGAGAGGAAGCCGCAAAAAGGGAGACAGCTTTTCGAAAAAGGAGTCACTATTCATCTTGACAGATTGTAGCCATTTTCAAATGCTCCTCTCCCCCGTTTCCTGTTCCAGAGCCCTCTCTGTCCCGGTGTCGGCTCTGCGTTACAGTTTAACAGCTCGGATTGCGCCTGCTTCGTAATCAGGGGGTGATTTCCATAGACGTGCAAGAAAAAAAAAAACAGTCACACAGCTTTCGCTTTCAATTCAATGCACTCTCCGCAGTGTTAAGAGGGTCTAGTCACCAGTGATTCTTTATTCCTTTCTTAAGTGGTTTACTCCTTGTTTTAGTGTGCATTTGTGGCTTAGCAGCAAAGATTAGGGGGAGGATGCATTGTAATTAATACAAACAACTTCTGCCACAAAACATTTGTGTGGTCACTGTTTGGTCCCCCCCTTTGTTAGTTGAATAAAGAACACGTGGTTGAAATGCTACATCTCCGTAACGTTCATGAACTAAAGCTAATATTAATCTTACTTTATATTGTTATATCTGTCTTTTTTTTTACATTATATGTGGACATTTCGTTCCAGGGACTGGTGGGGACAATCTTGTTACTAAAACTGGTAATAAAGTAGGAACTTCTCTAACTCTCTCACAAAACAATCTAACCTTGTGTTCGGATTACTCTGGCCAGTGTTGCTTTTCAGAAAGTCGTCATGCAACATTATTTGATGCAACTGTTCTGTAACACTCCTTGGCAGTCCTCAGCCACAGCCTGACTCCCTCGCCTTTTAAAAACCCACCCAGCCACATGACTGACTGTACCGTGAGCGTGCGGTAGGTAGCAGTGTGTGGGTGCGTACCTGGCGGAACCTCTTCAGGTGCAGTATGAGCACGTCCGGCAGGGTCCACAGGCTGAGCTTGATGCGGCCTTGCTGCAGCTGCTTGCAGTGGGGGCAGCGCCAGGCGTCGTCTGGGGCCAGCTGGGGAGACAGGGCAGCCAGCCGGCGGGCTTCAAGGCCACGCTCTAACCACATTGCTTATAGAAATAAAAGGGGAGGGAGGGAGGGAGGGAGGGGGGGAAGGGGGGAGGGAGGGAGGGAGGGAAGGGGGGCTACATACAGAGGGGCCCTCGCAAGCGTCCCGAAAACTATTTCTTCAATAAAACATTGTTTAAAAAAAACCCGCTACCAGGCGAACTCCACCACAGAGTGCATTTGGACTTGGCCTCTAAAGTTTGACTTTAATGCGAGGAAATAAGGAATAGACTGCGGGCTGAAACCCACAGCGGGCGGAAAGCTATTTGAGATGTAGGCAGAAAAACAAACACGCTGGGAGAAGGAGAAAGTTGAACCGCTAAGCCTGTTCGACAGCAGGAGTGAAATGTTTCGTCCCGCAGTATCACTGTCCTGCAGCGACAACTACCCCGACCCTGGCCTGCCGGAAGGTGTGTGCGTGTCTGTGTTGTGTCTCTGCGTTATGTCTCTGCTGGTGAGTACTATGAAGGCCTGCGAGCACACAGTACGTGCGTGCGTGCCTGCGTGCGTGCCTGCGTGCGTCCGTGCGTGCATGCATGTCTGCATTAGCTTTGCATGCGTGTGCACATGCATATGTGTGCGGGTGAGTGTGCCTGACGGCGTTACCTGCTCCTCCTGGGTGTAGAGCTGGAAGCACTGGGCCAGTGTGCAGGCCTGGGGCTGATGGTGCTGCTCCCTGTGCAGGTACACGCTCTCTGCGTCGGGAATGTACTCCTCCCCCGTGTGGCCAAAGAGACTGTGGAGGAGATCGCAGTGAGAAAAGCACCGCGAGTCGTGCCTTGGATCTTGCTTATAAACCAGGCCGTAATGTAGTCCATTTATCTCCGACGGGGAAGGTTAAAAGCCTGGGATCTAAAAGGGTTTACTTCTCTGAAATAGAGTGGTGATACGCTGGGATGTGATCAAGGGACGTGCATCTATGAAGCTGCTGCACACGGGTTAAATATTTGAACATCTGGAACTCAGCCGCTTCATCATCCTCATCATAAACATCATCCTCATGTTACAATTACGTAACTTGTTTCTCAGTTGGCAGTGCCAGGAATACAGCGCCACTCTGCACCCGAGTGTGACTAATACCAGGTTTAGAAAAAGGCTGGTTGAACTTACTAATCCTTGGTTTCTTTGTCCCACTCAACCACGATCTTGACATGTGGGGGACCCCCTTGTCCACAGGACTTGTACGCTCTGCGGAGGTAAAGGAACCTTTGAACACGCTGCCAAATAATCACCACAATTACAAATTAAAAGCCTGTCAACGCCTACCCTATTAACATGACTCAAGAGACTCATTACAGTAACGCACGAGAAAAAAAACAATAATACAACAAGGATAAGCATCAAATAATCAAACGACACAGATAATTATATGGCATAATAGGGTTAGATTTAGTATGCAAACAAACAATCAATGCATGTCTGATGCTGGCACCATATGGAGCCTTTGTGAGGATGTAACCGGTTTTTCTGTGAACACGTCACCGATATGAGGCAAGGCACCGGTTAGAAACCTACTCAACCCGCTGAGCAGACAGTTTTAAATGAGAGCCTGTCAACCCTCCTGTCAGGGCCTGTCATGCCAGAGTTGAGGGGGGGGATCAGATGGGGAGGGGGGGAGCTTGTGAAACTGAGAATAGCAATTCTCTCACATGGTTGTTGGAATGCATGGCAGAGTCGGGGGTGAAGTAAGTGCTGCTGACAGACCTTTCAACGGTGGGATGGCACAGTGGCTGGTCGTCTTGGGGAAGGAGGTACGTGATTCCAACCACGCCCACCACTCGCAGACTGAACGGCCCCACCTAAGGAACGACAACCAAAACACAGTAGCTTGAATTGATCCACTGAAAGGAAAAGTTGCGCGTTAATGGTTTCTTGGCTGTGCCGTTGCTGTGGTGCAATGGGACATGACACAACACCACACTACTCTTGCATATCCTCGATGATACCGCATGAAAAGGGGACAAGCTGAAATATTACCCAACTGATAAGTTCATGCCTAAACAAGCTTATCTTTGATTATTTATTCCTTTCAGTGGTAATATTTGTGTGCATTCCTTTTTCCCTGACTCATGAAGAAAATATGGATCTATATATTAGGGCTGTGTACTGTCCAATGCCACTCGGTGGGTCTGGAAATCATTGGCTGGAGTTTTTCGAGCCCTGCCCGTTCCACAGATGATTGACTTGTTTAATTTTCATGTCAGTAGGCTACTTCTAACTCAGTGGCTGTAAGTGGGTTATGATAAGGATTTCAAGTAATTTTCAAGTAAAATTACACCGTCAGAGCCAGAGTGTCAGACTGGGCTGTTCTCAGCATACCGCAAAAAAATTAAGAGGGTTCATGTTCCAGTCCCCAAATTCAGTTGAACCACTACCTGGACATTTGTGATGGACAGAGCTGCCTTCAGTTTTGGCCCTATTCACATAACGGTTTTGGAATGTTTTGAATAGTTGGAGTTATTGTTAATGTTAAGACATTGTTATTGTTAATGTTGAAATAAAACTCAACTTATGAACCACTCTCTTTGCCGATTTTTAAATGTGGAAACTGGTTTAGATCATCAGATTTTTGTATGACTTGACTTGTGACTTGCTTGACCTGGGCAATGACTTGACTTGTGACTTGCTTGATTCTCACCACAGTGACTTGGGACTTGCTTGAGACTTGAAGGTTATGACTTGAGACTTGCTTGTGACTTGCACACGAGTGACTTACCCCCACCTCTGTATATTTGTAACGATATATTCCAACTAATACATGCTTGATGACCCCTTCTTACCTGGATGTACACCCCGGGTCTTAACAGATGACGCATCTTCTCCAGAATCTCCTTCTGCAATGTGTCCCAGGTCACCGTGCGCTCCATGTACAAAACAAATGGGAGACCAAACCTGGAGCGAGTAGAAAAGAAGACAGGATTCAACATTACTGCTGCTAACTCAAGGTCCTTTAGTCAGAATATCGTGATTGCAAAGAATCTTGAGGAAAATATGACTGCTATAGTCCAGGATAAAACTATTTTAGGTTTTGAAAAGAAAAAAGACAGGCTGGGGATGAATTCTTTCATTGATTTCTTACTATGTAAGTGCATCCATATAAAGTCATATTTTCCTTACGTACATGATGTTGTTTCTTACGTACATCATCTATATTTGCAAAAATTGCTATTTAATATTATTAAAATATCGTTTTTCCCAGCATTCTTATACATACTCATACTCTTAAAACCTATCCACATGGTGCCCACATATAATGATCAGAATGACAAAAACCTGTTCAACATGAATTACGCCATGCTAGCTCAAGACGATGAAAGCGTGAGGAGGACTCCTGCAGTACCTTCTCCCTTGGTGCCCGCTGCAGGCCCTGTTGCACACCAGGAGGATGACCTTCTCCGGGCCCAGGTTCTTATTGGGCGACGCACCCAGAGGGGTCATGGCGCCCTGCATGAACGACGGGGTCCTGCCCATCTCCGCGCCGTACTTCAGGTTGTTCTGGTTCAGATTGGCCAGTAGACTCCCTGAGGATCGAAGATTAGGTGAGCCCCACCGCAGAACTTTGACATACCCTTCACACTAAGGCTGCATTCCAAAACGGTGTCCTCCTTCCTGTTGATCGTTCACCGTTCCCCCGAGGAGACGAGCGGTATCGGTTCATGGGCGAGGAGGAGGATAAAGTAGCGTGGGAAATGATAGATGAGACGGCTGAGACACCTTATTCAGCGGCATTAATATCCCCACAGCACTTCCTGTGAAGGAACTCGATCCGAAGCAGCTTCAGCGGCTGTTTAAGGCTTATAGACCTCATGCTTATAATGTATAGTAGCTTGCTTATTCTTTAGCACTCACTGGGACGGTTTCAATCGGGGAGAGCACCTGGAGATGTAGGAAACGAGGTCAAGTGAAATCTCGCTATAGAAATACAAATGGATTGCAGCCAAGGACGATCCAGTGTGGCGTACCTCTCTTAGTGCGAATGTTCTCCAGCCTGAAGGTCTCGGGTGTCTCAAAAGCAAAGATGGAGTCGCTCTCTTGAATGATGTCGAGGTCGTCATCGTCGTCGCAGAAGGAGCGGTGAAAGCCGTCGTAGTACATTTCTGTCAAGACGAACTGAAGGACAGCAAATAAACACTTTACAACCTGAATCACCCAATTAGTAAACAGAGCCTTAGAAAATAACTACTTAGAAAAGACTCCTCTCGGCTATTAAACTGACAAACAAATCAAAACATGTCTCTCCAATCATCCAATTATGTCATCATTCCACTGAGACTTGCCTTTGACATATTTGACATATTTGACATATTGAATTCTTTGAACCCAGACCAGCATATTTTCCTGTATCTAATCAGGTGCCTGACTTAAACAAGTATAACTATTCCCTGTCATAATTCCAGACATTCCAGATGCTTGCTTGCCACCAGTTAGATTCAGTACATAATCTGCTGGAATAACGTACATCATTCAAACCACAGCACACAGCCACAAGGCCCTGAGTAGAGATTCAAATGGCTTCCCAAACCATCCTTGAATTCCACACGTTTTCTTTCCTTCGAAGATAATACGTTTTGCATCATCAAAGTGCTTTACAACGACAACAAACTGAGAATATTCTGAAATTCTGTTTGTTATCTAAGGCTACGGTCTCCCCACAATTTAGGCCAACACTATTGGTTAAAATGGCTGGTGAAACTGTATTTTGAGGACTATATATTTTTTTTTTTTCATGCGAGACATATGTGCAAAGCAAGGACACAATATAAAACCGTCATAAAGCCAACTCAAAATATCTATATATCAAATATAACTTTCAACAAACTATGGGAATCAAACGTCTAATGACCAATATCAATGTCATTGGGAAACAGGTACTAAAATGTCTGTAGTAATGTCTGTAGTAAATGCCCATTCGGTGACGCGATGAACCCAACTGCCCATTCAGCGTAAACTTTTAAACGGTTCTAGCCGCTGATATTCACAAAGCGTACAAAAGAGCCACTGCGCCAGGTCCTTTCTGGGTGCTGAGCTCACATTTTAGTGTGTGTGTGTGTGTGTGTGTGTGTGTGTGTGTGTGTGTGTGTGTGTGTGTGTTGTGTGTTTGTGTGTGTGTGTGTGTGCGTGTGCGTGTGTGTGTGTGGGGCACAGTAAGGGGCACCTGGTCCATGGGGATCTTGGTCTCCCGTGACACTGCGTCCCGGAGCCGGTACACGGTGCTGTCGAGGGGGACGGCCACGCCAATCCGCATGCAGTGGGAGTACTTCCCCTGGTAGACCACCGTCACATACAGCGGTCTGGGGGAGGAAGTCAGGGGAACGGGCGCCGAGATCAGAAGAGAGGCAGCTCTGAGCCATGTTCTAGACTGGACTTAGTATCCGAACACGTTACGCAGTATACCCATGCTTAGTACATGCTCACTCAAAGATAATTGGGATAAAGCATCCACCGAACGACGAAGACTATATATTACTATTGTTGTTTTGGGCTCATAACCTTGTAGAACCCCTTGGGAGTATTGCAAAACACAAAAGTATTGTTCTCACAATGACATTGACCGTACGATACTACACTGTTACAACCACCCACACAAAAAAAAAATACTCTTTTGGGACCCCTCTTTAACCATGCATTCAATTCCTCTGCGTCAAAGCACAAAACCATAATTGTGAGGTTGCTGAACATCGGGCGAGCTAAATTACAGTGTGTGCCGTTCCAAGTACCAACCCATGTCCATTCACTGGAGTCGAGCCTCCAGGACGATTAAACCAATTGAGTCAACCAACTGCCACTCGTCACCGTATTAGGAGCGTGTTGTGGCCTGCCAGGTGAAACACTCCTCGGTGCCCATCAGATCACCCCCATACGGCTTCACCGTGCACTCACCTGGTGTGTGGTAGAGGGATGGGTAGGGAGATACAGAGGAACGGGTCGAATGTGTTGCTTTGCTTCTGGCAATGGGGGCAGGTAAGGGAGGACCTGTGGGAGAGTTAAGCAGATTGAAGGATCGGTGTTGGAAAGGGCTTGCATAGAAAAACTGAGTAAGCCAAATACTGAGAGAGTATTGATGTAGTGTGTACCTGTACTGAGCCTGGAAGAGCTCTTGCACAAAGGACCCTGCAGACAGGGGGGGTGAGGGGCCTTCCACGCTTTCCTCGTCTTCTTCAATCGGCGGCTGAGTGGTCAAAAGGAAAAAGGGGCTTGGTGTCAGAAAAGCATTAACAAGAGCAATAACAATGACAGGAGAACAACTTCCCCGTAGTTGATGAAGTATGGTGAAACTATTACTACATATGGTCCTTTGAATAATGGTGAAGGTTTAAAGGAAATCTATATTTATATAGTTATTAAAATAGTTTTCAAAATGAAATGTATGCACTCTTCAACCTTCAAAACATATCTTTACGAAGATGTGTAAATTATAAATTGATAGGGTTAGCCCTTCATCAAAGATAGATTTACTTCAGGGAAATGGATCCCTGGCATCGTTGGAAGAGTGCATTTATTCCAGACATCGAAACGACTTTAATTATTTAAGGATAATAATCCCATTTACTACATGTAATCAAAATGAGGATATTATATTTAATGGAACAGATTAATCACATTGGCATCTCCAATGGACTTGGTTTGGCCAGAAACCCCTGCAGTAAATTAATTATGATGTTGCTGAACAGTCGGAGAGCCAAACGGATGCAGCCCTGGCTGAAACATATTATCTGCCTTTACTTTCACTCCTTATCATCAGATTCCTTCTACGGATATAATCAACTGAGAACTTAACACAAGGTAGGCATTTTGTTGTGAAATACTCCAACATACCTAGCGAAACGGCGAGGAATTTGTTGAGGTCATGTTACATGTACCTGTGAATCGCCCTTCCCTGACAAAAGGCTGTGTTCTGTTTAGGGCCCTGCAGCTTTTGTTGGGAGTTTTCTCCTTTTCTTCCATTTGTTTTTAAAAATGAGTGACATGTGTATGGCCTACACATCTACAAGGATAAAGTTAAGCTATGCACTACTGTCTAAAAAAGGTATAGCCAATGTTTTTGGAATCAGGATATACATATGAAATAGAATCTTAACAAAACGACTATCTGGAAGGGTAAACAATAAGCTGCAGATCACTGAACCCAAAAGTCACCCAAACCTTTGTCAATCCATTTTGCATTACAGACCTGACTACGAATAATAATACAAAAAGAATTTGTGATGACACAAACAGCAGTTTGTTTATCATGGACTGTAGGTTTTATTCTATTCGTATAACAAACTGTTTCTACAAGTCTTGTGATAACCAATGGAAGTAACTGGACTCCCAACACAATACAACTTAACCAATCCCTGGACTCACCCTGATAGCAGGTCCACTTTCAGGATTGACTGCGTTAAGGTCTTCATGAACTCTGTCCAACAACCACAGCAGAAACTCCTGAGCATCATGCTGAGAATTCCCTCTGTATTGTAATGCACTTTTGGACACGGCATTCTGTAAATAGAAAGGAATACTTAGAAAATTATCATGTCCTATGTTTGCAGAGTAATACATCTCAATCAACGTTTGCAATTACTGTACGGAACATTTGTTTAAACAATAGTTGAATTGCTTTCATTCATGAAAGACATTTTGACATGCTTACTTTGAATTCCCTGCTGTGCTGAGGGGTGTATTCAAACGTCCACAGGGCCCGAACGAGTCCAGAAAGTTGTTCTGTCACTTCTCCTCTGTTCCCTGGGGCTTTCCTCTGTAAGTGCACTCCGTTTGTCATAGGTCTCTCCTCGTTCGACTCATCGTCCTTGTACTGCTCCAAACCCAGATATTCAGCAAACAGTTCGGTGTTGCTCAAGCACTGCAGAACCGCATTCATAAAGCAAGTGTTACCATGGTTCTTGAGACCTGACACTCCGGGAACCTTGTCTCCGGATAGGAATGCGCCGATGTCACAGTCATCCACATGCAGATCTTTACTCCCAGTTTTGAATGAAGTAAAGCCTCCATCATCCTTGTCGTCTTCTGTTGGCACCTCAGACACAAAGTGGGACAGTGTGGAAAGAGTCCTCAGAACTCTGCTCATAAAGCTGCCCACAGAACGCACCGAGCCCCGCCTGAAGAGCTTCTTGCCGAAGCTCGACTTCTTGTCCTTGGTTGCAGTTTTACTAGACATGATTTCTCTTTAGAACGTAAAAAATACAAAATCACCAGTACAGCGTCCAAAAAAATGCTGTATGCGCAAACTGAAGAGCCATTTTCCAGTTTCAGGCGTTAACCCCCGAACCATCGACCGCAACTCAGAAGCATTGACTCACTAGATGACCCTCAAGGCATTCGCCCCAACCAGGTGTACACAGCAGGGTGGTTAGCATTAGCTATCCCCAGCCAACTATATATTTATCGATGTGTCCCGTCCAATATAGTTACCTCATTCGTCTTTTCACTTGCAAAGTAACCGGGCTTACTAACACAACTTAACCCATCATAGCGCGATGGTTAACAGCACAGTACACTAATCAACCTGACGCCTGTCAGCATTTCAGCACTTTGTACGAGTCGCTTGCGCCAATATTGTCTCTTGGTTAAGGGTAGCTAAACGCTGTGGGCTAGCCAGACTAGCTGACAGTGCTTACGCTGCTAGCTAACTGAGCTAATGTTAACGGTACAGCAATAACAACAACACAGGCTAGCAGAGGTAGGGCAAATTTCTCCTCCGGTCGGGTTGCAGTCCCCATGAGAAGTGTATGGATATCCGCCATTGCAAAAGACAAGTATAAACCACAGGCATTCGGTTTCTTGAGGATGGTTCACCTTACATTTGTCTCATCTTGCAAAAACTAATTATTGCAATGTTGGTATTTCACTGTTATATTTTAACTTCCGGTCTAAGTTCTTTCAAAGCAAAAGTCGTTGTTATGAAATGCAGCGACCATATAAAAATGACTACCTTCATCCTATTTTTTATTCGGATTATTAGGAATGTGTATAAATGGTTTGTCATTGTAAATGACTGAATTGTGCTAATTTTACATTAGCCTAGACTAGAGTTACCTACTTTCACACCATTAACAAATGCATATATAAGAATTAAAGGTTATTATAGTAGATTACAAATAAAGCATGTTTAAAGTGTACACATTCTAAAGCAATCAAACCAATCATCATAAAGCAATCGTTAATACTTGGTTGCAGTTTTACGAGACATGATGAAGTATACATTTTAAATGTTTTAGAGACAAAGGAATTGGAATTAAACTACCTGTGTCCAACATGCTTTTGCTTTGGCAAAAAATATGTAATATAATCATTCTAGTTGACTGAACGTATTGTATGCAACTTGTATATTGGATAAAGGTTAATTATATACGTTAACCCTCAGGTCGAGGGGAAATAATCAATGCAATCAGGATCAGCTACACGGTGCACTAAGATCAGATATTTCTTCATTATATTCTGGGTAAATATGAGTAATATACATTGAAGTTTCCTATTGTAGCTACATAATCTTCTCTATCTTGAAATAAGTATTCAAGATGTTGAATGTTTGTGGTTGGCATGCCAAGCATCTCAATAGATGTAGCCCTCAAAAGATCCTCTATAAGGTGGAGAAATTGTCTCTGATTGAAAAGTTACTTATAATCAATGAGAAATAATTTGTTACTCAATGTGGAGCCCATTGTCAAGGGAGGAGAATGCATAATGAGATTCCACTTATCACTGTTAGAGCCATTTATAAAGGTCATCCAAGTCAAAAAACATTAAACCGGTTCAGTTTGCAAGTAGGGTCTGCTAAGTGTATGTCTATGTCATATATATTACTCTTAACAAAGCAGCAAGGTGTTATTAGAATAAATATGTTCAAAAGGGGGTTAAGAAAATCGATATTCATTTTTGTTTGACTTTTAATGCTCGTCAATTTGATTGGAGAAAGCATTATTCAGCTATTATCTTCAAATAAGAAGACTGAGATCTGATACATCACATAAAACGATGCATAAGGATTATTTTCAAAATCCCAGTTGCCATATCGTACTATTTCTGTCTATTTGCGCTTAACACTTAGTGACGACAGAGGGCAGCATTCCTTCACACCTAGGCTTATTGCATCGAATGGTATATGCTTGATAGACAGCTACTGGAAAGTGTCCATGTTCTGCATAATGTTCATGTCAAGTACATTAATTGGAAATGTGTGTTGTTGTTTCTCTTCATAAACATGAAACAGTGTGCTTTCATATTGTCTTTTTCATAAAAAATGTAACAGGGTTTCAAATTCCAACCCAATAATTAGTTCTATAGTATTTATAGTAACCTTAGGTCTATAGTTTAAAACAACATATTTCATGTATTAGACTTTGTATAAAGTGAGTTTAATGAATTCAGATTTCATCAGGGTGAAACATCTTCCTCAGGAATGATTTGAGCAGTGGGCTATGAACCTGGAATATTTGGGCTGGGAGTCTAACAACACTTATTTTCATAAATGTGTATTTTGCTGTCATCACGATAATTTCAAGGATACAATGTTTTGCTCCCTTTTCTGGTTGGATATCAGGTGGAACAAACCAAACAACTATGTTATTCTCTCCATTTGCTAATGAAAAGTGCATCAATGATCTTAAAAAGAATAGCCATAATGTTGTAATTGTTATTATTATGTTAGTGATACAGTTGTACTTCTGTTTTTATGCTTCATGTTCTGTTCTTTTTTTTATGTTTCTTTGAGCTGATTGTTAATATATTTATAATAAGCAGGTAACCATAGTGTACTATGGTTACCTGCTCATAGGTCAACATATCTCGCTCATTATGAATGTATAAACAATCAGCTCAATGAAACACAAAAAAGGGTGTTTTTTATTGTTATGCAATATAACCTATATTTCTGTTATATAGAGTTACATATTTTCAATGTGTAACATGATTACAATGAAAGATGCATTGAAGCATTAAAGCTGTCAATAAAAAAAGATGATACATCAGAACTCTATAACCCATCATTATCTTTTACGATCTCACAACACCACAGAGCTTGTTATGTGATACCGGGAGACACAGATGCTCTGAGTGCTTCAAACCTGCAGAGGAAGTTCTCTATTAAAGTGTCCATGGTAACGAAGAGGCAGGGGTCACACGGCGTCGCATCACTGGATACAGGGAGGCCTTGCTTTGACACTCACTTTGCCTCTTCTTCTCAAAATGAAGTTAACTTTTTATAATTTGGGGAATGTCCCTTCTTCTTGTGACCATAAGTGCAGACACTTGACAGCAAATCAGCCATTATAGTCTAAGCGACCAATGTGTGTTGGTGTGAGTTCCACAGGTCCTGATTCATTCTCTTAGTTTGGCCTTACTGCATTGTTTGTGCTTGTTGTGTGCGGCAACAGAATACATTTCAAGGGATTTATATTAAGAAATACAAACAAGAGAGAACTCTATTTGCTGCCTTAACCTTTGATATAAAAAATGTTATGGACACATACTTACCGTTATTGACTTACACATAGGCTCCAGCTCCATACATTTTTCCATTGGCCTATTTATTTTACCATGACAAAAGAATATAAAGGCATTTCTATTTCTGCCCCAAAACCTAAATATCATATTTACCACAGATAAACAAATATGCAATGTTAATTGGGCATTATCAAATCCAGGCTCAAAACATGTTCATGAATACAACAAATAACCAAGTAAATCCCCTTGGTAAAATGTTTGTGGTTATTTACCAAAACAAACAATGTTCTGGTTTGTGAATGGGGAATGATGCGGATCCCACCAAGACATATCAATGGCTTACAATGAAAAACAACACCATATGGGTTTTTCTTTTTTCCCACTCTACGTGTGGAGTAATTTCTCATCTTAGGAAGGCACCTCTCTCCTTCAAGCACATAATTAACGTCCCAGTGCCTATTTTTAGCATCTGTGCCCCTGCCGTTGATGTATGCTGATATGCAAACACAAGAGTGATACAAAGCCCTGTACAGATCTCTTATCTAGCAAGAGGGAGTGGCAGAGATAGCGAACACGTCATCCAAAACTGCATATTCAACATGTGTTGAACAAAACGCTGATGATATAAGTACCTTTCAGGTAATTGAGTAGGGGACTGCGAAACACAGCAGGGTTAAGCATGTTCATTACAGAAAGCACATTTAGAAGATCCCGATTGCTGTAGGCGTACTGTGCTTGGTCTGAGTTCACCGAGCCGTTATTTGTATTATGGATGAACTGATAATATCATAAATTCTATAAGAAAACAGTCTCGTCTACAGACAACAAACAATTGAAACCAAGTAGGCCTATTGGTGTTATTCTTAGTCGTATTCCAAGTAGTTTGCTTATCAATAAAGTTTCTATCCCCTAAAGAACATATCTGTTAAGTAATTGTGTTTTTGCTTTAATTTTCAGCTATGTTAATCGAAGAGAGAAGTTCGACTTATTATTCGTGGCTAACATTCATCCCCTCCCCTCCCACCTTTTTCCCGCCTAACCCTAACACGATATGAGAGCTTTTGTTTTTTTCACAACTGCTATGACCTGATTACAACACAGCACGAGCGAACAGGGGTGGCATAAAGTAGCCAAACTAAGGTGGATCCGGCGCTTTTAGTAGAGCGGTTTTCTTTCTGACATCCCTCAGCAACAGCTCGAGGGCAGTCAAAGTGTAGCTGCACTTCCGATGCCCATATTTGGCAAGCCTCAGCGAAGCGTGAGTGCAGGAAAGCATCTTGGAGGAAAATATGATAGCTCTTCTCTGTCGTGTAACAAAAGGAAAAGAGCCAAACGTCTTTTTTTCTCCCAGAAGTTGAAAGTGTATTTGTGTTGACAAACCACAGTCCTATTTGCGTTGATCCGCAGGAACTCCCAGCGCAGGAGAGACACGCAGGAAAATAAACAATTCCACATCACAAACTGCCAAGAGCCACAGGTGAGCTATTTTTTTCTCTATCGATGGAAAATCAATTTAAATTGTCTCCCTTTTGTTTATTCAATCACACGATACAGGTTCAGTGAGTAATTGCAATCTTAAACTATGTTTACATCAATCGGCACCTGTTGATCAAATTATCTTCCATAGCTATAAACTGGCAGATGACAAAGTTAGCTCAAGTCTGTTTTGCACCGTGTGCCTTTGTTGAAAGAGCTTAAATATTAATTTGCAACTTGTATGTAATAGCCTAAGGATCGGCATTGTACAGTAGAAGCACAGGCAGATCTAATCCATGTCAGATTAGTTGTGTGGTAAAAAAATAATTGATCTTGAAATGTTCTGATCTAGTTGTGATCCAGCTATCTATTTGTCTATTTTTCTATCCGTCTATCTGTCTATTTGTCTATCTGTCTACTATCTATCTATCTATTTATCTATCTATCTATCTATCTATCTATCTATCTATCTATCTATCTATCTATCTATCTATCTATCTATCTATCTATCTATCTATCTATCTATCTATTTTTATATCTATTTTTTTTTATATCTGCGTCTATCTATTTATCTGTATATCTGTCTATCCGTCTATCTGTCGATTTATCTGTCCGTCTGTCTGTCTGCCTATCTATCTGTCTATCTATCTGTATATCTATATATCTGTTTGTCTGTCTATCTTTCTGTCTATCTTTCTCTGTGTCTCTCTGCCTGCCTGTATGTCGTCTGTCTGCCTGTCTGCCCTCTTTGTACGCTTATCTCCTTAGGTTATCGTTGTGTTCTTTAAACTGTATACATTAATCCTGCCCAGCACCCTTTCACAACACAAGTCAACAGCTTCCAAAATGTAGTGTTCAACGGCAAAGATTTATTGCCTTTTTTCCATGTTTGAATGTGTGTTACACATTCTTGCGTTCTCTTTGAAGTATATCGACCATTCTGTACACCAAAGAACGAAACATTTCGGGAGTCTCTTGGACTATGAATTGCTGCAATTGTAGTCACGGTGGATTAAGCAAATCCAGTGGAGTGTGCGGAAACCCTTCCCCAGAGGATGGGTGAATGGTGTGGGGGTGCTAGCTCAGACCCACCAGACATCCAGAGAACTGCTATACTGGCTCTGGATACCTCCTCTCGGTCAAAGTCCCCCCGTGGACCTTCTAAACCGGGTGTGTTCTTCTCCCTGTGTTTATCTCGGTTTCCAGTTGATTGACCACCTCAAAATTATGGATTATAATTGGTCTAAATATTGTGTGGGTTTGCGTGTGTGAGTGTATGTGAGAGAGAGAGAGAGAGAGAGAGAGAGAGAGAGAGAGAGAGAGAGAGAGAGAGAGAGAGAGAGAGAGAGAGAGAGAGAGAGAGAGAGAGAGAGAGAGACGGAGAGAGAGAGAGAGAGAGAGAGAGAGAGAGAGAGAGAGAGAGAGAGAGAGAGAGAGAGAGAGAGAGAGAGAGAGAGAGAGAGAGAGAGAGAGAGAGAGAGAGAGAGAGAGAGAGAAAGAGAGAGAGAGATTGAGATTGATTGCCAACAACCAAACTGGATGGCAGGCAGGGTTCGTCAGACCCCAGGGCGACTCAAAAGACAGTTTAGCGGAACAGATGAGATTCAAATGACAACGATGGGGGAGGAGCAGGGAGGAATAGGCTACTACTATATTTAAGGAGCAATACAAATTGAGTGTTTCCAAGATTAGGACATGTTAGCCACATAGAGAACCAAAAATCCTCCATCTAACTCTCTCTTCCTCCTTTTCTCTCTCTCTCTCTCTCTCTCTCTCTCTCTCTCTCTCTCTCTCTCTCTCTCTCTCTCTCTCTCTCTCTCTCTCTCTCTCTCTCTCTCTCTCTCTCTCTCTATATATATATCTATGTATATGTATATATTATACATATATATGTGTGTGTGTGTGTTTGTGTATGTTTGTTTGTAGGGACACCCCCCAGTGTGTGTGTGTGTGTGTGTGTGTGTGTGTGTGTGTGTGTGTGTGTGTGTGTGTGTGTGTGTGTGTGTGTGTGTGTGTGTGTGTGTGTGTGTGTGTGTGTGTGTGTGTGTGCGTGTGTGTGTGAATTTCCTTTACCGTGATGTATATTCCCGTACCTGCTTTATGTCTACAGATGAGAGCTTTTCAGTGTGAAACATCAAGGCCACCTTCAGTGTGTGAAATGTCTCCATGGCGATCAATATTTAAGGGAAAGGGTGGCCGTCTGTTCGTCATCACCCCCAGCTCTCTAAGGTCTTGTCAGGTGTGCCGCCTTCTAGATCATTCTTGCAAAGGCATATATTTATTCTCTGTCAGCTTTCGACACCTTGATAATAGTACTCCGTCTCAAAAGGATTGTTAGTGTGTTCCCTTCCCGCCCATTTCGAGGTTATGTTGCGATGACCTAGTTGCGTCAATAACTAGATAACTATATTGTGACAAAAATTCCGTAATAGACAGTTTTATGTTGTTGTTTTTTTGGCCTTTTGCGGCAGTACTCCAACATGATTGACTCCTTCATAACGTGTAAATACTATCTGTCATGCTAAATTATCCACACAGAGTCTTGAAATATTTCATGATTTGATGGGCTGTCTACTTGAATATCCAGTTTTGGACGGTTCCAAAAGTAATCACAATCGAACCAGCATCTAAGTACAATAACTGGGGATATCCTTTTACGATCAGAACAGTCAGAGCGTTTCCTTCCCCATCCCCCTCCACTTCTCCAACGCAGAATCCCATTCACAAAGCTCAACATTAAATGTTCTCACTCCATTGCACAGGACCACTCCAGTATTGTCATCCAAGAAAGGGCTAATGGCGTTGAAAGGTGCATCGATGGAAACCTAATTATGTGTTATCATTGCCAGACCGGTCAAAGTTTCCATTGATTTTATTTATTGATTACTTTCTTAGTGACATCCTGAACCCTGTTAGCTAACTCTTCCATCAAATCATGTCTCGGCCTATTTTTCTGAAGTGGTTAATCGCAACCACAGCAAGTTCAAGCATTTAGTCAGTCTTCCAAGCAGGTGACCTCCTACCTGAAACACGGCAATCTTGATCATAGAATTGCAATACTTCCATTTTGGGTCCAGTTAATCGAATAGTTATAGAAGAGAGTTTAACAGTTTCGACAAAGAGACAGAAAAACACACCAATGTTCTCACGAGCAAAAGATCGGGGACACAACCTCACAGAGTCGTGAGTCTCTGTATCGAGATGATTCGCTTAAAATGGATATTATGACATCCAAGGGCGGTTCTTTATGCAGCCTCAGAAGAATTCTATTTACCTGGGTTTACCAGCTCTCCCGTTTTTTATTTTCTCACCGTGCAGTTACCATAGAGACGCTCCATCCCTAACAGCAAGACACCCTTGGCTGTAAGGCTCACTAGACTCCGAAGAGACAGACACTGGTGAGCCAGCCCATCGCACCTCAGGCATGGATGGAGGGAGGGAGAGGAGAAAGGGAAACGGAGGGAGGTTTATTTGGCCCCATCCAAACTGTTCCCTTGGCAGCCAGCGCCCTAGGAATGGTGGCATGTCGAACCGCTTCTGTCGCTATGGCTTCACGGCCGAGACAGTGAAAGCCGGTCGGGGAGTGTGTGCGGGTGTGTGTGTGGGTGTGTGTACGTGTGTGCATGTGTGTTTGTGTGTGTGTGTGTGTGCTTCTGTGTATATGTGTGGGTATACTTGTCTGTGTGTGTGTGCGTGTGTGTGTGTGTGTGTGTGTGTGTGTGTGTGTGTGTGTGTGTGTGTGTGTGTGTGTGTGTGTGTGTGTGTGTGTGTGGTTGTGCGTGGGGGTGTGGTTGTGTGTGTGTGTGGTTGTGCGTGTGTGTGGTTGTGCGTGTGTGTGTGTGTGTGTGTGTGTGTGTGTGTGTGTGTGTGTGTGTGTGTGTGTGTGTGTGTGTGTGTGTGTGTGAGTGCATGTGCATGCGTGTGTATGTGTGTGTGGGGGTGGGAAGGTGGCAGGGTTCTCTCGTGTAATTGAAATAAACTCACCTTAGAGACAGCTGCTCTGCGATGGCTGTGAACCACCAACGGTGGCTGTGGCGTATGTTTGGAACGAGGGGAGCTGTGTTGACAGTGTTGCCACAAAAAGAATGAACAGAAAATAAAAAAAGAGATGGGAAAACACGGTTGAAATGCCGGAGTCGTGTGGTGAGACAGCTGACTTTTTAGAGGAAGAAGGAAACACAACGTGACACGCTAGACGTACGGCCCCTCATTGCGTTTAGTGGGACATCGATATTGATGAATGTCTGATTAATGACACCGTGGAGGGACACTATGAGGGTGTTGACCTTTAGCAAAATAAGAATCTGGAAAAATACCAATCCGCACAAGACCCAAGCTCTACTGTGAGCACAGTATAGCAGAGAACACAACGCTTGATGGATCACAGTCAGTGCGTTTACATGACCCTCAAGAAAATCGAATTATTGGGTTAGTCCAACTATGAGTGGATTATTAAGATGCATACTATACACCTTAGTCACAATATAATCGAATCGAATCGAGTTACTCATAGTCGAATTAAGACACCTAGATTATTCGATTGTTAGTCGAATTAAGTGTGCATGTATCGGGTCGGATCGCATGGATTCGGATTTTGCGTTCTGTGCATGCTCGAGACTTTTCCCGGGGGCCATGATCCAGAAGTATAAGGAGACGATAGTCATGTTGTTGTCGGCGTCGGAAAATGAGAGACGGCAATTTATTTAAAAAGGTGGCGAAGACGATGGAGGAAGCCGGTGTCGTGCAAATGTAGTTACCCCCTATAAGAAGTGTATCATCATCAACATGCATTCAGTACAAACTATGCTTCTGTTACGAGAGTTAGCGTATGTGTGTGCGTGGGAATGGCAGTGTGTGTGTGTGTGTGTGTGTGTGTGAGTGACTTCAGCGAGTGAGTGGACGAGCGAGGAGAGCGAGCGGTTGCGCGTGTCAGTTTAGTGAATGAACGAGTCCGGTTGTGTCTGTGCAAACGACGTGTTCTGTTAAGTTAGTGGAACTACGAATAAATTACCCAGCCTGTCAATAATCGGTGGCCGTTTCATTCCGACCTATAAGCTGACCCACTGCCGGTCAAAGTGAAGGGTGTTACCCCCGAGAGAACATCGGCCCTGGAGGGAACGTCTCTCTTGTGCTCGACTACGGTAGCCTATGGGAGCCGACAGCTGGAAAGGTGTAACACTTCGATTTCAACCAAGGCTGAATTAAAAGTACATGTCTCTCTAAATGTTGGTCATCAACAAGTTTGTAAAGTAGTAACTTCGGGCACATCTGTCAAAATAATTGATTTTTTACGATCTTTATTCATTCATTGCGCCGCGGTCGAACTGACGGGGATATTCTCTGATATTATGAATCGTAAAGACTACGTCAGGTTCTCCGACTCTCTGGTACTTCAGCA
This sequence comes from Gadus morhua, assembly GCF_902167405.1. Lineage (NCBI taxonomy): Eukaryota > Metazoa > Chordata > Actinopteri > Gadiformes > Gadidae > Gadus > Gadus morhua. Next base: position 8,860,992 of record NC_044049.1, on the reverse strand, counting down.
ACAAGTAAATACTCGTAGTGAGGGTTATCTCGGCCATGGTAGAGAAGGAATTAGGGTAAAGGAACTTTGGCATTGACTCTCTGAAGTCCATATTGAAACGCGACAGAGGAGAAAGGGATTGTTGCCGTATGCGGGACAGATGTCAGTTCACTTTGGGTCCATTTCTCCGACGCTCCATTGTTCCGTCCTCTCGGTCGTATGCAGACTCCTCCGGCTGCATACGACCGAGAGGTCGGAACAATGGAGCGTCTGAGAAATGACATGGACCCGAGGTGAACTGACAGCTGTCTACTGAAAACATCTTTCTCGACTGCTGCGGCCGCCTGAGTTTGTTGTTGCTATTCTCGTAAAGAGGTCAACCGGTGGCTCTATTACAACTAGTTGAAATGGGCATAGCGCCAACTATCGTACCGGGGTAAGAATGCTTCGGCCATTGAATCGATTTTCTCACCCCCATGTATACTCGGACAATTGCAGTTGTGCGATTGAGGAGCATTATCGAACTATGGCCTTCATTTTATTAAGCTGTGCATGTAAACGTCCTGAGTGATGTGTTTTTAAAAACCAAATCACTCTTTACAAGCGGACTGGTGTGAGGAATTTAAGTAGACGGTTGAAAAGATCAAACTGGGTTACCGATTGCTTTCATCGTCGCTCACCGTTAAAGCCACACCTTCACCCTACATCTCCCGAAGATCCGCCTCATGCGATTAACAAGGTCAAACAACGTTGCACTTTATGATCGATTTAATGAAACGCTGAAGTAGTATCGCGGGGACGCGGAAATATTTGAAAAAGGCTAGCAGAAGCACTCTCCAAAATCACTCTAGGGTTGCCACTTGATGATGCGGAAAGAAAAAAAGTTGAAATCAATAGTGGTGACTGTCTTTAATATATTGAACACACAGTGATGTGAACTCCAACCTGATTGTCAGCCTACACTGACAAACTGCCAAAATTGGATCCAGCTCTCATTGTTA
>NC_044049.1:8822512-8850012 GCF_902167405.1 Gadus morhua | reverse complement strand
TTCTGACGAGTTGATATTTTGACAGCGCGTCTGCAGTCTCCGATGAGACGGATGCACATGAATTTTAAATTGCAAATGGCTCAGTTTATGGCCATATGATAATTCACACATGGAATAAGGTTTTCTTCCACAACTTCAGAAATACTGAGTCCTCAAATAAATTTCGGCAAAGAAAACGTTTATGATATAACATATGATATGCGGTAACTGTGGTTCTATTTAATAATATACGCAATACATTATAAAAATTGTTTCTTATCAGTATTGTATGCATTATCGTTATCGACTTGTGTTCCTAATATGCATGCGTCCCCACGTTAATATACATTGCCATGGACTGTATTATGCGTTACGTGTTTAGTTTGCGTGTGTTTAAACAGATGGACGCACACACGCGGCCCGCACGCGCGTGTGTGTGTTACACATACACACACGCGCGCCCGCATTCATTCATTCTTTTTAACACTCACTCGCCGTAAAACAATGTTTTCTCACGATCAAATTCTCATCAATCATAAAAGTTATGGGCATGTGCACGATGTCTGTGTCAAGAAAATATGTGTTTGCTGTACGGTGTTTGCAGATGCATTGATTTAAAAATACAACTTATTACCCATGTATCAGCTGTTATTTCCCAAATAATTTAGCAAGAATGTGTGGCTAGGTAGATGAGAGAAGCAAAGTGTATGTGCGAGGTGCACAAGCAACATTATGCATGCGCCCTTAAAATAGCATCTGAACAACGTGCCACTGACTTTAAACCAGGTATTTTCTGGTTTGTAGCGCAAGTGGTTTATGAAACGTCAAAATAGCACCAGGGAACGTTTGCGCCAGAACACGCCTCCTCCTTTCGCCGAGCCGCCCCTTGGGGCGCATGATCATTCCCTAATTCACGACGCGTGGCGCATGAAGGAAAAGCACGCTCTGCGCCAGTTGCAAACTAGCAACGACACATGCGCCAGTGATTAAGTCAATTGCGCCGGAAGCAAGATAGGGCCCTATATCTCACTGTTTGTGATAAACCCACACTGTGTTTTACCTTGTAATATCTCTTTGCCTGTGTGCCGGGATCACTTCAAGGTCTTTGATATTGGTGAGGAGGAGCACGACATCATTCTCCAGAAGGTCCACGAGTCCAAGGTGAGCGACTGCGGGGCTACCTTAGTTTTTATAGCTTAAGCAAACATTTCCTAGAACATCGCTCAAACATGAAGTGGCAGCGGACTCAGGTTAACATTGTGGACTGATCAACTTCACATTCCTATGTTTTAGAGTTTTATTGTATCCACAATAAACCTAGGTTCATATAGAAGTCAGGAGAATGTGGTGATGGTGATGTCATATTTAAATATACAAGGAGGCCAGTGGGAGGAGACCAGTGCCCCAGTTGTCATCGTGGGAGTGCATGATTATTATTATCAAGATTTTACGATGATAACTATTATTGTTAGTACTATGATTATGAATAATATTATATTACCAGTTCTCAGAACAACCTTTCATACATTTGTATTGTTTCCTGCTGCTTTTTTAACAAACTTGGAAGTGGGCCTCCTGTTTCTGGAGAAACAGGTTTTTTTTGATAATCAGAATTCTAGGAAGGAGGTTGGACGTGTTATCCCCATGGTTACGACCCACAGCAAATTTGCGATGCTTAGTTTCTGCGAGCACCATCGTTGTGTATGAGTGTTATAATGAGCAGTGTTGTGTGTGTCAGCGAGCTTAACCCTCTCGCCCCATCAACATCAACCGATGCACAGAGGGAGTTCCACACACACACACACACACACACACGCTTCTGCCGTGTCCCTTTGTTCTTTCGCGACAGCAAAGTTCCAAGGCATAATTTTTCCCTTCATGTTGTAATTAATGCGACTTTAGTTTGTAGTCGGCGAAGACTAGCAAAACATAGGCTTTTAAACAATTCCTCTAAATGACGGCCTTATGACAAAAGTGACAACATGACAAAGATTACTATGTTGAGGACAATAAGACATTGCCGTGTTAAAAACAATTTAGGTTCACTGCCCCTTTAAGTGGTGGGACGCTCAAACAGTGTGTTAACGTAGCATAACAGGTACTTGCTCAACAGTGATCCTTACAAAGAACAAGCCGATTGTTAAACTCTGCATTGTGTACATTTGCTTCACAGCAAGCTTCTTTCTCTCTGAGGGTGTCTGTCATTAAAGCCAAGAATCTCATGGCCAAAGATGCAAACGGTAAGTCCTTCTCTTTTATTCAGTACATTATCTGAAGTTTCCGACCCGTGTCCCTCGCAGCAGACTCGTAATTAGTGTTATGAGCAACAGCTGTGTTTGTCCTACGATGCAATCCAAGAGCAAAACAATCACCAGCCAAGGCTGGGGAATCAGCCTTTAAAGAGCGAAACACAAGAACATTAGAACACAACGTATAACTCAACATTTGACCTTTCAATGGTCCAATTATGAGTCCCATTTTGAGTTCAATTAGGTTAACAGGACTATACCAGGAAATAAATGATTAATTCACTCAATGATGATTGGGCAGGGGAGCCTACCCTTATTACCTTTTCTGTTTCATGACGGCCCCTATGGCTCGCTCAGGCTACAGCGACCCCTATTGCATGCTGGGACTTCTGCTGGGCCAGAGCCCTAGGGAGCCCGAGGAGAAGAAGGAGAGGAAGTTCAGCTTCAGGAAGAGGAAGGAGAAGCTGGAGAAGCGAGCCAGCACCAAGGAGGTGCTGGCGGCCACGTGCATCCAGGTGACCGAGGTCAAACCCGAGACCCTCAACCCGGTCTGGGACGCACACTTCGTCTTGTGAGTACCCTAACGCCGCCTCCTCCACTTTCTAGTGGGGACCGTTCATAAGCAGGGGCTGAAGCAGTTTAGCCCCTCCTGGGGGGGGGGGGGACCGGTCATAAGCAGTTTGTCTGTTGGTGAGGAAATGATCCATGCGTTGTCATGAACGTTATACTGTGACGGTCAAATTTCTCGTCTGTGATTGATGTAGTCCGTCTTCTCTTATATAGTCGAGCACCGAATTCAGGTTTTTCCGTGTTTGTATTACCCAGCAAAACCATGTGGCTTGAGATGTTTTTAACCTCCTGTCTTTTCCCTCTTGCGGTTAACAGTGACATCGATGACGTCCACAACGATCTGCTGCATCTCGATATATGGTCAGTGGTCATTACGAATAAACAACACATCCCTCATCCTTACGCAAGACTAGATTTCCACTCTGGTTTGCTTGCTCTCCCGGTTGACAACTCGGGGCTTTATTTACGACGGCATGGGCAGACACTCACCTGCTGATTGCTCCTTAATCCCTGACTTGCTGTCATTTCTCCCGTCCATTGAGACACCAGAATGTATTGTTTAAAGGCCATCTTCCACAGAGCCCTATCCTCGGTAAAGCCTTCTGCCGTGACCTGCAGTAACCCCGTTGTTCGGTGGCATGACTGGAATTAGAACTGATGTTGCTCATAAGGAGCAATGTAAGGCTTATTTCTTTCCCCCCTAGCTATCGCAGACTAAATCTCTATCTGTCTTAGGCTGGGATAACATCTCACGGCCCCTTATCGAACATGGTTGTTATTTCAAAACCGGGAAACTAAATAAAAACGTATAGTGTGGATTCGACGAGAATTTATTTTCATTGGACAACCTTGAGGGGGGGAAGGAAAGTAAGGGTCGGACAATAACAAAACGGCACAATAAATCACAAAGCGGTGAACGGAAGGTAATGTGTCATAAGTGATCTTGTTGTTGGTTCTTTCTGAAGGGACCACGACGATGACGTCTCCGTGGCTGAGGCCTGCAAAAAGCTCAACGAAGTCAGCGGCCTCCGAGGGATGGGCAGGTAGAACCAAAACGCCATTTGGTTTCTGTTTTCCGTTCTACCATTGAGCATACATTTTTTCTAAAAGGTTACATGTAGCTTTTTTAATGCCTTCCCTCTTTTCTTCAAAGTATTCTCGCTCTTTCCAGCAGTGAGGATTAATTAGTGTCTACCCAGCTGACTTGATCAAATAGAATATATTTACGTCACACCACCGCGGCCAATTTCATTTAGATTTTGCTCCGTTAAGTCCCTTGATAATCCACATTACCTGAGTTAAAAAATGGGGACCAAAATACTCTGCAACTGGAGACTGGGATTTGTATCCCATAGAAATCACTGAAAGAGGTGGAACAGCTAACACAACCTTGATCCTCACAATGTGTGTGTGTGTGTGTGTGTGTGTGTGTGTGTGTGTGTGTGTGTGTGTGTGTGTGTGGCGGGGGGGGGGGGGGGGGGGGGGGGGTGTGGCGGGGGGGGGGGGCAAATACAGTTTTCTTTTTTTTCAAGGATTTGAACAAGGATCTAAGACCAGAAGTAACCCAGCAGGTTTCATTATGCTTATATACATGTTCAGATTGATTACAGACTGTGTTTTCTTACCCAGAGATGAAGTAGCAGTTAAGGTCCCCGGCTCAGGCACTGCACGTTCCCATAGTAACGTGACATTTGATCTCCTCCTTAGTCTCCTTTCAACTCTCACACCCTTGATATTCCAACCCAGACTTCCTGACATTAGTTATCAGAATGTGGCCACATTCTCTATATATAGAATGGAAAATTCAATGCATGAATAACCCTAACACAATTAAAATGTTCTTAATAAAAAAGAAATATCGCCATATTAGCAATGTACATTTTTCCTTGTACGTATCCATCTTCCGATCGGTTAGTATATAATAACAAACATAAATATCGAATAATAAAGCCACACTGTTGGTTGTCCATACGGTGAGGTCATGACCCCTTCCACGCACCCGGATGCCCTTATTTTCTTATTTCTTCTTGTAATCAGGTATTTCAAACAAATCGCCAAATCGGTGCGCGCCAACGGATCGGCGTCGTCGGGCTCCGAGGAGAACGCCGACGACTTCCTGGGGTGTATCAACATGCCCCTGAACGTGAGTCCCCAACGCCATGGCAACGGCTCCATGAACTGAAGCATCGAGCGACAAAGATCACCTGAAGTTATTGTTGCTGTTGTTGTTGTTCCTTTACAGGAATTACCCGTGAACGGCTTTGACAAGTGGTTCAAGCTCGAGCCCCGATCGAGTGCGTCTAAGGTTCAAGGAGAGTGCCACCTCATCATGAAGCTCTTCACCAATCAGGTTTGCACATTCTGCCGGGTATAGATTTGCCGTATGGACATACATGCGGACAGACATGTTAGACATTGCATGTTAAAAGAAGATGGAGGTAGGAGGTGAATTGCGCTCTAAATATCTGCGATAAACTATTTCTCCAGAGGGACACAACCTTGACAAAGAGGGAGACCAACGTGGCCATTCACAAGAAGTTACTGACCCAGATTCTGGAGTATGAGCATGCCAATGTAAAGGTAAGTAACAACAACAACATCCACCACCACAACAACAGCACCATGTCCTTGGTTTGGTCTCTGGTGATGGTGTCTGGGTTATTAGCCGAGGTTTCATTAGCCTCCAGCTGCTGTAGGCACGATTGGAGAGTCATTAAGAGAAAGCAGAGAGCAAATTTATAATTTAAGCAACTAGCCAAATGCCCCCCCCCCCCTCTGTGCTCCCTCCCTCCGTTACTCCACCATTGAGAAGGGTTGCATCCACCCACCTGTGGTGGAGCTAGGAGGCTAAGGCTTTGAACGCTAATGTGATTGACAAGCAGGATGTATTCGATTGGACCAATCAGGAAAGGGATGCCGATGGAACAGAAATGGTCCGGGAGCGGTCAAAAAATAAATATAAATTGGCTCATTGACACAGAGCAAGTCACCCAGAACAGAAATCCTCACAGAGCACTTCACTCGCTAATAGCTGACGAATCTCTGTGACATTGCCCACTGGAAAAAAACAACTCATATTACAGCCCTTAAATCCTACCTAGGACACATGCAGTCTCTTACAGCGCGAGTACACCTCATTACCAGTACACCCATTGCGCCGTGATGAGCCTCATTATGTGCCGTGGTCTTTCAGAGAGAGCCCTATAACTGGAACGGACTGGTGAGCCCCCCCGCCTGGACCCTGCTCACACACCACGCTGTGCAGACCGACCTCTCCCCTCTGCAGCAGGCCATTATGTAAGCCTTAGCATAGCACACACACACACACACACACACACACACACACACACACACACACACACACACACACACACACACACACACACCGAGCAGCAGCTTTATTGGGTGGATGAAATGACACTATCCCACTCTGCTGTGAAATACACTACTTGAAATGCTACAAACATACCACACGCACGGTGGTAGATAATGTAGTGTTGTACAGCTGCAGAGGCCACACAGTAGACACACACACACACACACACACACACACACACACACACACACACACACACACACACACACACACACACACACACACACACACACACATATACAGACAGAATAATCCAGTAAAAGCTGTAGAGACACATACCTATAGTACAGAGACACCATACTACACCTGGCTACACACCTACACCTACACGCACGCACGCACGCACGCGCACGCGTGCGCACGCTCAGAGGGTGAGGAGCAGGTAGCTGTGCAGTAAGACATGTTGTGTCTGGTCCCGCCCCCCTCCCCGCCAGCCGCTGGCAGTGCTACAGCAGCCACCACCGCGGCCAGAGGCTCTGCTACTCCCTGCTGCTGCGCCTCCTGCGGGCCATCGACGCCGACTGGGACCCCCCCGCTGTGCGAGGGGACCTGGTGAGTTCACACACACACACACACACACACACACACACACACACACACACACACACACACACACACACACACACACACACACACACACACACACACACACACACACACACACACACACACACACCACAGACCCCACGCCAGCGGGTTACCGCCAGCAAATCGCCAACCTCTCATCCTCATCTTATTATCTCCTCCTGGTTGACATCCGTCACAGTTTTTCCGCCACCCTGCAAAAACGTCTCAATGCAGCTGTCTTGTCTGAAGCTATAACTGGTGGTTTTCTTCATTTTCCTTCTGCTCCTCCTCCTCTTCCTCCTCTTTCTTCCTCATCCTCCTCCTCCCCCTCCTCATCACCTTCCTCCCACTATTCATGCCTCTCCTCCCGATCCTTCTCCTTCGATTCCTCACCTTCTTCTCCCTCCTCCACCTCCTCTTGCTCCTTATACTCGCCCTGCTCTTCCTCTTCCTCTTCATCCTCCTCTTCCTCCTTCAACTCCTCCCCCTGCTCCTCCTCTACCTCCCCATCATCCTTCTCCTCCTCTTCCTGCCTCTCCTCCCCATCCTCCTCCTTCTCCTCCTCCCCTTTCTTCTCCCTCCTCTCCCGCTCCTCCTCATTCCCGCCGTCTCTTCCTCTACTTCAAACTCCTCCTGCTCCTCCCCTTTCTCTTCCTTCTCCTCGCCATCGTTCTCCTCTTCTCCATTTTCCTCCTCCTCCTCCTCCTCCTCCTCCTCTTCCTGCTCCTCCTCATCCTCCTCCTGCTCCTCCCCCTGCTCACCATCATCCTCCTCCTCTTCTACATTTCCCTCCTCGTCTTTGTCCTCCTCCTCCTGCTCCTCCTCCTGCAGGAGCGTCAGCTGTCAGACAGCTTCAGGCTGTACACGGAGCACTGTCTGTGTCTGATGAAGAACATGCGGCAGGTGTTCCCCTGCACCAGCCCGGCAGCCATCACACGCTTCGAGCTCATGCTCAGGTAAAACTTAAACGGGCAGAAAAGTGGTCTCTAGTGGGTTTAAGGCTTGGCAATTTGGAGAAACCAGACAGGGAAAGCTTCATTTTAAAAGGTATCAACCCCGAAAAAATAACACACCTCACTTCAGGCCTCCCTTACGCAGCTAAAAATACACCAGATACACCAGACTCGCTCGCTAACTTTAGCAATAGATCTGCCTTGCCTTGGTGAAGACTCCTATCATGTGCTAAGCGTGGATGGGCTGGAACACGGTAGGTAGGTAAACCCTTCAATCATTTTATTGATCTTTTCCAAATTAGATTATTGGACGGGCTTATTACAGGCCTGTGACGGCAACAGATAATAGATTTACTTCATCAATTTCATTGATTTATTGTGTCTCTCAGGAATTCCCAAAAATATGAAATGAAAGGTTCTTAAATAATTGCCTACTTTAAGGAACCGATTTAAGAATGAGAATGATTTTATGTATCTTATTTATCTTATTTATCTGAGACTAAAGAAGTACTTTGCAGACCAACTCGTTTTTATATACTATATCTCACAGGCGGTTTCAGGTTTCCCCCCTGAAAGACCCATTGGTTAAGACCAGTGGAGCCGGGTAAATGAGGGAGGTACAAAGTTCAAAAGTCAGTTCAACACAAAACAGGCCAACCGTGCATTTCTGACTCATCACACACAATGTCCAACACAGTTATCTGCAGAGATTTAGATCTGGGTTAAAAACCCAGTGTCTGCAGACTACTTTTAGACATCTTTGAGCAAGTTAGGCTCTCCCCCCTTAGCTTCATCTTATGTGAGCTATTATAGAAGAAGAAAACAATCCAGTCTCTCTGAATGAAAGCTAGCTGTAAAATCTTCAATAGAAAGGTATTCATGAAAACATGATTGTTGTTGATAAAAAAGTAAACCACCCCTAGCTTTCACCACAGTAGACTTGGTGTCATCACACATGCCTGTGATTTCATGCCAGAAATACACTCAACCTTTCCCTTGCATAGAAACTTGGACTACAAACAGTGAGTCTATCCGACTCTATGGAGGAGTCAATTGGAAAGTGTATACCACAAGCTCCAGGGAAGCTCCTCGAAGCTCCAATTGCTCACTGTGTGAGTGCCAAAGAAATCCAAAGACATTATTTAGGGGATGTTTAGAATGAGGTTCGCGTTTGCCGCATGAAAGACATTTCAGTTCAAAGTCACGTTGCACACTCACATCCACTTACAAGAAACTACGGGTGACATCTAAAGAAATGTATCCCGCCACTGAAAAAAAAAATACTTTTTCTTTGTGTGTATGTGTTTGTGTGTGTGTGTGTGTGTGTGTGTGTGTGTGTGTGTGTGTGTATGTGTGTGTGTGTGTGTGTGTGTGTGTGTGTGTGTGTGTGTGTGTGTGTGTGTGTGTGTGTGTGTGTGTGCGCGCGCTATTTGTGTGTGTTTAGGGGCGTTGGCTACATGCAGAGCATGCAGGCATTCAAGACTGTATGCCCGCTTCGAAATGAACTGCACATGGACATCACCACCGTTGTTAAGGTAAACGTCAACGAGACGGAACACATATTGAGGTGGGCTTATCTACGTTTACTTACAAGTTTTCCCGTCCATTTTTTTGAACAGAAAGGTACAGCGGAGTGGTACGAAAATATTATCTCACAATACAAACCAGAAGAAGGGGTGAGTTTATTATATAAAAAGAAGAAGGCTTTACTCTGTTATTTTGTCTCCTAAAAACTTGAACCCTGAACAAGTCTAACAGCCTGAAAATGACTACACAATTATACACTCTCACAGTCTCACACACTCCTTCCTTCTACTACGTTAGCCATTGGATCATCGTGCTATCGTGTTCTGTGTCTGTTCGGCATGTGTGTGTCCCCAAGTCTCTGGAGGAGCAGCTGAAGATGCTGGTCCATGTGTTGGATGCGGTGTGTGCGGACGCGCAGAAGGCTCACCACACCTACAACAAGCTCTTCCACAGGTCAATCCGTTAGCCAATCAATGTCCACCGCATTGCAGCTCGATCGATCCTAACCGCATACGAATGGACCGGTTGACATTTAAAAAAAGTGTTGTCTTTGTTTGTTTTTGTCACCCACCGGACGCTTGGACCCACACAGTGCCGTGAAGGTGGACTTCTTCAGCGTTTCGTACCGGCAGTTGGAGAAACTGGTAGGGGTGTTAGAAACAACAGCAACGTTATGTCGTTCAGAAATAACAAACTCTGGCGCGTTGCTTTTGTTGTTTTGTTGTTTTTTGCTCCGTCGATAATCAAATCAAATATTCATCCGACTGTGAGACTCCCTGCGTTTGTGTCTGTGAGGGTATGCATGGCTATATATATATATACAGTATACTCTAAGTAAGTGCTCCTTCAAGAACAAATTAAACCTTCACTTTCCCCTTCATTTACAGCTGACACTTTTATCCCAAGCGTTTGATAAGTGAGGCTTAGAACAATCAAAAGCATAAAGTTTGGGAACACAGCTGGTCACAGCAGCGCTAGGAATCAGAACAAATGTGTCATTAATGCCATCGGCGTGGATAATAGTATTAGTTCCATACGTAGCTATTTATAGCTCTGGATTCCGAAACGCATTGAGTTGTACTACTTCAATGCACACCTCCACTGTTAACGTTATGAGAGGATAAAATCCTAAACCAATGCATTATTTTCTCCCCATACGTTCTTCAATACACAACCCACTTGTACCCTCATATTTTACAAACAATTTTGTAGCACAGCTCTCATTTGACCTTCATCTTCCAGGACTGCTCGTGGCTCATGCGCCGAGATAAGAATTACCCATCAGCGACATAAAACACAACCCTCTGAATCCGACCTGGCATCTGAACCAGCCGGCTGTCTGACCCCCACCCCCCCTCCCCTGCAGGTCGCGGACGACGTGAACATCGCCATGGAGCGGGTGTGTGGCACCCTGGAGCAGGAGAACTCCAAGCTGACTCAGGGCATGGGGGAGACCATCTTCGAGCTCTTCATCTCCCTCAAGATTCTCAAGGGCTACCGGGAGTTCCTGCCTCTCAAGTGAGCCCTGCGTCAGCGTGCCGCTCTGTTTCCTAAACGTCCGCTACAGAGAGGGAGTAACGCCGGAAAGTCGTGATGCCCATTGGCAGTCGGCACATGACACTCACAGAAATGTAGTGGAGCCCTGGGGCTCCACACAGGTTTATTACTACATCTTTTGTGTAATATTTGATTCAGTCCACCGGGATATGGTTTATTTTTGTAGGCCGTTTGGTAATTGTCGTACGGGGAAGGTAGCACTATCATCAAACTGATAACAAAACGGGAAAAAACTGCTTTTTGGTTTCAAACAGGGATGCTAAAATGCTAGCCCTGACCGGCTTCCATAACTGGTTCAAGTCCTCCATCCACAAGTGGCTGCAGATCGTCCATGAGCGGTCAAGCGATAGGATCCGTCGTGCAGTGGACATGGACAAGGTAGGGGACGTCTCTGTGTTGCTTTATACATACAGGGCAGTGGACAAGGTAGGGGACGTCTCTGTGTTGCTTTATACATACAGTGCAGTGGACAAGGTAGGTGATGTCTCTGTGTGTCTCTATGTAGCTATACACACAGAACAGTGGACTAGGTGGGGGCTGTCTCTGTGTTTCTCTGTGCAGCTATACACACACAGAGCAGCGGACTAGGTAGGAGATGTCTCTGTTTTCTCTGTGTATCTATAGATACAGAGTAGTGGATAAGGTAGGATGTGTCTCTGTGTATCTATAGATACAGAGCAGTGGAGTAGGTAGGGGATGTCTCTGTGTCTCTGTGTAGCTATAGATACAGAGTAGTGGCAAATGTAGGAGATGTCTCTGTGTGGGTGCAGAGTAGTTACTCCTGGCGTGAGTTATGGAGGGGTGCATGCGCAGGTTCCAGGAAATAGTTGTAAAGGTTTGATTTGATTAATGATTCATGCTTTGTTCAAACCTACAGAACATAAAAGACACTGTAAAATACTCATATTGGTATATACAGTACAATCCAAGCTTCTGTAGATAGGATATTGATAGTTGGAAAGAGAGAGAGCTGAAAAGAGCAGAATAGTGCACGAGTTTAAAGCGCAGCAACCCAAAAACATCGCCGCCATCTCAAGTGGTCTAGAATCGAAACGGTCTCATTACAGAGGCAAGCGCAGTCAACTAGAAACAGATAATCTCACAGCACATTTTACTCACTTAATGGCTGACGGATGGCTCTGCAATTTCCCGCAAATTACACTTGGATAGTCGGCTCTTAAATCGAACAGAGAGCACCTTTAAAGGACCCCCCATTTTACCACCAGGTGTGATGTTAACCCAGAAGTATGCGGATAGATCAGTCTAGAGGTCTACAGTCCAGTGGGTATGCTGGTAGCTTGATCAAGCTATCGTACATGAGGGTGGACTCTCCCATGTCCAAGTCACTAGAGGGTAGGTGGTGAAATGGCTTGTAATGGCTACCCACATTGCACCCGGTGGTAAAATAGGGGAACAGAAATATAAGTTGGTCCCAGCTTCTTTAATTTCAAATGCCTCAAAGCCCCTAATGTATTAATAATGGTGCTGGATTAAATATGCTAAATTATTATTACATCATACACAAGTACAGCATTTGTTCAAAGGAAGACATTTCTGGTTTGGTGTCAATCCTTTAGCCATAATGACGGGCCTGTAGGGGAACATGAGACAAAAAAGGTGCATGGAAATCACTTTAATAGAGTATACCAAGCCTTTATACTGCATAAAACTTGCACATCACAATGCCTCATAGGATTATCTTTTTTAAATTAACATAAAAAATATCCCGGCCAACTTCATATCTAGCAATACAAGGATCATCACGTCGTGATGTCACGATGTGCAAGCCCTATAGCTAGAATGGGAGTGGTATATTAGATTAGACAGGATAAAAAAAATACAATACACTACAATAAAAATACAAAGTACTGCAAACAAAAATGTACGCTGAGGTTAATGATAAACTAAATGCTAAAGTACGAGACAAGACAAACAGAACAAAAAAACAACAAACAGAAGGAATAAGCAATACAAATGATAAATTATAAAGTGTCAAGTGTAAATTGTAAAATATTGCCATAACGTATGGAGCCGCTCACTGCCTGGGTGGATGTGTCGGCGGGCAGTTGGAGCCCCTGCTGCAGGACAAACACAGCAGCTCGGCGGAGGAGGTGACGGCCTGCTTCAGCCAGGTCCGGGAGATCTGGTCCCAGCTGGCCTGGCCCGACTCGGCAGGAGCCTTCATCTTTGTCACCCGCCTGACGGATGTGAGCCCCCCCACCTCCGCGCCCACCCACAAACAACCATGTACACACACACGCACGAACACGCACAGATGCACACATTCAGACGTGCACCTCCTCAAAAGCAAAACATAATGTGTATGTTCGTAGACACACACACACACACACACACACACACACACACACACACACACACACACACACACACACACACACACACACACACGTGTACACTCGTACAGTAACACACAACCACATGCCACGAAAAACCATAAAGAAACATGGTTAGAGTCATACAAATTACACCCGGTTACACACTCTGACAGCAGACACACACAAAGATACATTTGAAAACACACACACACACACACACACACACACACACACACACACACACACACACACACACAGACACACACACACACACACACACACACACACACACATGCACAAATACTAGTAAAACCCATTTAGACACACAACTCTAGCAAAACACAGCTGCATGCAGGGACCTGCACACGCTCTTTTAAAAGCCTCTTCAAATGAAAACAATCATAAATTCCTGTTTTTCAGACAGAAAATTGATGGCTTGTGATTTTGTTGGTAATTACGTCTGATCTGAGTTTTCGCATGTATTTTCTGCAGAACTTCTGCAGTGAGGCGGTGTGTTACTCTGAGATGATCACGCGCAAGATAGAGAGGAACCAGCAGGGGCGTGACCACAAGAGCCTCACTGTGCAGGTACTGCCCCTGGGAGGACCCCACCAGACATTGTGTGTGTGTGTGTGTGTGTGTGTGTGTGTGTGTGTGTGTGTGTGTGTGTGTGTGTGTGTGTGTGTGTGTGTGTGTGTGTGTGTGTGTGTGTGTGTCTATGTGTGTGTGCGCGTGTGTGTTTACGTGTGTGTCTGTGCATTAGGGATGGGCAAAATGATTCTTTTCCGGGAACTAGTTCTTTCAGTTCAGTTCACTATAACGATTCGTTTATTTGATTCGTTCGTTTTGATTCGTTCGTTACGTCAGATTACATCTTAAAAAAAATAAAAAATAAAAAAACTTTTTTTTAATTAATTGGTCCGGATAGGACCGTCAAGACCGCAGTCCGCAGTTTGGAGATGCCTGCTATATAATATTTCAAACGTCCCACCAATATTTATACCACTTGCTTACTCTCTATATTTCATTCATGGTTTTACATTTATAATTTTATTTTACTTTACATTTAATTCTTCATTGTTCAGGCATTACAGAACTTGCATGGTCATAAATAAAAATACGAACTGCAGTTTAATTTCTTTGTTTGTTCTTAAATTTACGTAGAATGGAGCAAAGACTCCTGGGATTGGGAAATGCGTTTATCCAATAAACAGATGGAGGTCAAGTCTATTTTCGAAAAAATGTAGGGGGATATATGAGTCGAATGGTATGACCCAAGATACGTCAGACAGAGAAAGCGCGCATATTCGACGGTACCGCCTTGTCATTGGTTTACCCAGGTGCCATTCCAACACCATTGCTACCTCTCATTGGCTGAATCTTTGAGAAAGTTGTAGACTCAATCAATGGAAGTCGCGGGGAGACGGAGCTCTGTTCGTTTGTATATTTTATTTACGTGACCATATGTTTGGTTTATGTTAAAAAAAAAGAATCAAAGAACCAGTTCTTCTTGTTTTGGAGAACCAGTTCTTGTCGTTCACGTTCGGGATTCGTTCGTTGTAACGAATCAGTCGCGACCGACACATCCCTACTGTGCATGGGTGTGTGTGTATGTGTTTACGGTTGTTTTTTTTGTGTATGTATGTGCACGCATATGTGTAAGTGTGTGTGTGTGCACCGACGTGGTTGGGGAAAAACTCTGGGTAAACTCCGGAGGGTTGGATTCAGACATTTGCATTCACACATACAGCCCCAACTTGGTATTATTATTTAGAGAATGCCAGACTTACGGTGCGTGTGTGAAAGGCCTATAGATTACCCTTTTTTTATTAACATCATACTCGTCGTCGTCGCCATCTCCCTGATGCAGACTAGATGGCGGTTGACCCAAAGGCCGTGTTCCCGATAGATGTGTGGGTGTGTGTTTTAGCACCAAACCTTTGCACATCACAGTCAGAAGCATAACAAACATCAAAACATGAATAAATCATTCATAATAAATTAACCCTTGCATTTGTGTAATTGAAAGTGCACATAGTTTAGGTATTAAGTTGTGAAGCGTGCATCACTTTTTTTGAGATTAATGAATATTAGTAATTAACTTCTTATTATGAAGGGTTATCAAGGTGTGCATTTTTACATCAGGGAACGACATTCCATGAAACCCATTGGAGTCTTACGGAATTTCAGTCTTTCCTTTTAGACTTTTGTCAATCTTGTCTTCCAATGTAGTGTTCTCAAATACGAATACATCAACTCCAAACGCATGCTATAGTAATAATGGTATCTCCACGGTAACCAACTTAGCGATTTCTTACAACGCGAGACCCAAACATAAAACATAAACAAAAAAACCTAGCAGTGCAATTTCAGCCTTTATTCCCTTCAAGCCAATTCTCCTCCTGGCTACGTAGCCAAGCGGGTGACCGATTTCCCAACACTTCCGTGGCCCAGCCAGTGACCCATTATGCACACTTGCGTTACGGCGACAGTTAGGCGACGGTGCAGATGAACGGAGCTACGGACGTTTCAGACTTTGATGAAGCACAAACTACACTAAAAACTGCAATGGCGGAAGGATTCAGACCAACAGCCCTTACATTAGATTATTATCTGACGTTGGAAGGTGGCTAAGTTTAGTTGTTGATGTTGATGATGAGGATGATGATGATTAAAGGGATACTTCAACGATTCCGAACCGGTGTTCTATCATTATAAAATCACTATTGTAATATAAAAAAAAAGTAATTTTTTCCTCATTCTAACCCAGTCTTCCCTTGGACCAGCTTTCCTGATCTAATTTTCTCTTGAGAAGATGTCAAATGACGCGTTTGATGTAATCTCAGTAAAACTTTGCATGCCTGCTAGAAGGGCTGAGGACTACAAACCACTGGTTCCGCAAATTTGTGAGCCCACCTATAAGGAACGAGGCGGGGCGGGAGCTCGCGTACGAGATGTAAACAATTTCCGCCATGTTTGTTCACCATTTAGCTAGAGAACAAATTTGCAACGGGAAACAGCCGAAGTGGATTTTTGAAAATCTATAGCTGGATTCGGACATTCAGGGCTATTTGTACGAGCCAGAATACAGCCAGGAAGAATTGAAACAAATAGAGGAGGAGGCTACTGCGGCTGCAGCTGAACAAGCCTCGCCTGCTGCCGAGGACGAGGAGCCGGAGCGCGCCGGTTTGCTCTGTTCGCCTATAGACACTAACTCAGACACACTAACACAGATTCAGACACTAAATGGCTGAATCTGGGGAGGACGGGGCCATGTGTGTAACCTCTCACCCAGGCTTTACGCCTCATCTGAACAGTTGGGTATTGGATACATATTGCTGGACCCAGAAAGTGAACTGGAAACGCACCATCCACATCCTTAATTTTTTCCTGAATAAAACTTCAAATTCATGTTGGTTGTTGTGATTTGTTTACTAGGCCTAACCCAAGTGTTGCTATACTAAAGTAGGCCTACTGTATAAGTTAAACACTTATTTCAACTTGGGAGAAAAGGTTGAGTACAAATACTTGATATGCTGAGCTACTGTAATTAGCTAATGTTTTTATGCTTTACAGTAAAATGCAAAAATGCGTTTGAAAAAACAAGAGCAGAAGTCGAACTAGTCAACGTATCACAGGGATATGTTTACACAAAGTTGAATCGCGCTACCATTCGCGCTAGGACCATGGGTCCTTCCCCCTCCAAACGGAAACAGGCGGGCAGTGCAGCGGGCGCAATGCACTGTGGGAGTTGGAGGATTTCTTACTTTTGAGCCAGAGAGACACGTTCTGCCCTTTCTCAGGCTAGGTTGAACCGATTTCAATTTTTTCTGCACATTTATAATACATAGAATTATTGACCTCATATAACCTTCATATCTCCACCGGTGAAGTATCCCTTTAATATTGAATACTGAAGCCTGACGTTACAACAACAAATCACCAAATCGTAACCGAGAGACTGCTCTCGCAAGCCGTTGCACCTCACAGCATAATAACCCCCGGCTATACATCTGCACTCCTTATGCTCCCCTCCAACTCAGACTCTGCGTAGACTTCCTTCCTTCCTCCTTTGTTTTTTCTTCACTGCTTTTTGTCCCCTTGCCTCCTTCTACCTTCCCCCCCGCCCCCCCGCCTCCCCCCTACTGCCTTCCACTCTTCCACCTCTCCTCTACTGCTGCACGCACCTGGGGAGGGGTCTCCCTCTCTCCCTCTCTCTCCCTCTCTCGCCCCCTCTCCACCCCTCTCTGCTAGCTGTGCATCGCCCTGAACAACATGGAGCGGGTGCGTCTCTTCCTGGGCCACCTGCCCCGGGACCTGGAGTGGCAGGTGGTGGAGCGGGCCATGGAGGAGTCGTGCGGGGCGGAGGGCAAGGAGCAGGTGTACAAGGCGCTGAACGGGCAGCTGTACAACATGGACCTGGACCTGCAGAGGGAGGCCCAGCGGCTCATCACCCTGCTCACCGACAAGGTAGCGGGGAGGACACGGGCGCGGAGCGTCGGTTCTGGTGCAAGGACGCCTGTGTGTGTTGGCAAATGCTTTTCCGTTTTCTTTTTATTATCGTAAATGACCCCTCTAATGGCTTCTTCTGAGTCATTGTACCAAAGACAGGGGTCACCGTAGGACAGACACAGGGGTCACCGTAGGACAAAGACAGGGGTCATCGTAGGACAAACACAGGGGTCATCGTAGGACAAACACAGGGGTCATCGTAGGACAAAGACAGGGGTCACCGTAGGACAAAGACAGGGGTCATCGTAGGACAAAGACAGGGGTCACCGTAGGACAAACACAGGGGTCACCGTAGGACAGACACAGGGGTCACCGTAGGACAAACACAGGGGTCACCGTAGGACAGACACAGGGGTCACCGTAGGACAAACACAGGGGTCACCGTAGGACAGACACAGGGGTCACCGTAGGTCAAAGACAGGGGTCACCGTAGGACAGACACAGGGGTCATCGTAGGACAAACACAGGGGTCATCGTAGGACAAAGACAGGGGTCACCGTAGGACAAACACAGGGGTCACCGTAGGACAAACACAGGGGTCACCGTAGGACAAAGACAGGGGTCACCGTAGGACAAAGACAGGGGTCACCGTAGGACAAACACAGGGGTCATCGTAGGACAAACACAGGGGTCATCGTAGGACAAACACAGGGGTCATCGTAGGACAAACACAGGGGTCATCGTAGGACAAACACAGGGGTCATCGTAGGACAAACACAGGGGTCATCGTAGGACAAACACAGGGGTCATCGTAGGACAAACACAGGGGTCACCGTAGGACAAAGACAGGGGTCACCGTAGGACAAAGACAGGGGTCACCGTAGGACAAGAACAGGGGTCATCGTAGGACAAACACAGGGGTCACCGTAGGACAAACACAGGGGTCACCGTAGGACAAACACAGGGGTCACCGTAGGACAAACACAGGGGTCACCGTAGGACAGAAACAGGGGTCACCGTAGGACAAAGACAGGGGTCACCGTAGGACAAAGACAGGGGTCATCGTAGGGCAAACACAGGGGTCATTGTAGGGCGAACATAGGGGTCATCATCAAACACAGGGGTTATCGTAGGACAAACACAGCAGGTGTCACTGGAGACTAGTTATGGGTCTGCTCCTTGTACGTACCAATGTTTAGGTAGTAGAATCAACTGGTGACGGTAGCACGCGTAGAGCATGGACCCTTGTCGCAGAGCTGTCATAGGAAGTGTGTAGCCCCCAACGTTAACATGAGGAAGGTAGGCATGTGTTTAACATATGTGTGTCAAAGCTCCCTCAATGGTCAATGTGTTGTCTTCACTAGTCCACTGCAACCGTTCCCTAAAATGAGCGAGCAACTAATGAGCGAAATGAGCGACGCCTCTGTCAAAAACGGTCGAGTCGGTTTCAATAAGCGGAGGCCAGTGGGACACCTCGTCACCTAATCAGCAAGGGACCAGGCAACCACATCAGACAAAGTAGTGCAAGCAGTAGCATGTGTTTAACCGAGACACAGAGCGGTTCAATTCAAACCAATGGAGTTTGGAGTTTGGTTCTCCTTTCAGGGAAAGTCCCACTTTCAACATTAGAAAATACATTTTCTGGTAGACATTAAAAAAAATATATATACATATATTTAGGGATGTGGCTATACTGTATTGCTGTCACCCATTACAATCATACTTGGGAGCAGGGATATAGGTTAAATATATGATTGACGCGACCTGTTGTTAGATTTCAGCTTATTTCTAAACTGTTGGTATAGACTCTGCGTTGTGTATTCTTTCGTCGTAGTAGTAATTCTTGAGGTGGAAATCAAGAGAACTGGACAGGTTGGATCAGAGGGTCGAAAAGATTGTTTATTCGAGGACGTAATACAGAACAGGTACAGACTTAGGTGGAACAGTCTTAGTGTAGGTGGTGAGGAGCAGTCTCCCCACGTGCTCCTTGGCCGTCGATCCCTCTTCCCACCGAACCAATGGTTTGGGGCGAGTATTATAGGAAATAAAGCGTGAATAACAAAATAACAGATGCAATGTCTCCCTTGATAAGGTATATGGCCCTGGCTATGTCCAAGATGACCGGGTTGGTTCATCCTTGTTCGGACATCACAAATGGCGGAATGTTGGAAATAACACCTTGTATCGGTAGGAGAGGCACTGGCCTGTTCCTAGACTAAGAAATGTGAACACGGAGATACGCTAAAATTCACCAACATTCTACAATGGTTACCCATAAATGTCAATAAGGGTAACTATTATCAACTAGTACTGAACCTATCGAGGCCAATTTGAGTCTCATCCTATGTTTTTAAAACTTGTGGGCATTTAAGTTGAGATTTTGACCAGGATCAATCCATAGCACTAGACCTACTTTGTAACTCACTATATTGTGTTTCATTTCAACTAAAATGTTTTAGTGTTTTGTTTTCCGTTTTTTCCGTTTATTTTATTAGGAAGGTCTGTATAAACAGGTCAATTAAACCATATTTTTATAAAGAGAGAGACCAGTTCAAGAACATTACAGCACATAACAATGACTATCACTTCTTCATATTAATACTTTTAATCATTGCATTCTGCTATACTTGTTATCGTAATCCTAGTCATCATGATAGTAGTAGTATCTGAGTGGAATTGTTTTCAGTCGGGGAGAGGAAAGCCGTTAGAAAGCGCCGTTGTTTCATGATTAAGATGTGCGATGTTATTCATAATTACATATAATCAGTGGAATAATTATGTATCGGATCTGCGTGTCGGTGCCTCGGGCAACATTACACCTTACAACGCATAACATGAATAATCCCCTGTAGTAGTAAATACATGTCTGCTTCCGTTTCAACGGTCGGATCCAATCGGTTGAAGGCACACACAAGATGTTATCACTCCGTGTACCTGGCTACCTCCATTACCTACACGGCTCCAAGAGTGTTGAGGACTGACGCCCCGCCCAGGGCGGCAAACCACGCTTCAGAAAGTCGCTCTCCATATGGTCTTTTGAATTACAGTTACTTTCATAACTGACATTTCCTCCCAGATGCTCCCGGAGCTACGCCGGTACATCCAGCACATCAGCCTGTCTCCGGACTCCATCAACAACGACGAGGTAATGGTCTTGATCACGGTGGAGTCCTCCATTTTTCCAAGCCCTCCATTTTCTGCTTCCTCCTCATACCCTCCCCCCCCCCCCCCCCCCCCCCCCCCCCCCCCCGCCTCTATTCAACCACCAACCTTCTCTTCCAGGCAGTGGCTCCTCTCATGAAGTACTTAAACGACACCATGGTCATCTTTACCGAGTCACTCGTAAAGGAGAATCTGACAAGGTAATTATCCCTGATCCTCCTCCTCCCCTCTCCTCTCCTCTCCTCTCCTCTCCTCTCCTCTCCTCTCCTCTCCTCTCCTCTCCTCTCCTCTCCTCTCCTCTCCTCTCCTGTCCTATCTCCTCCTCTCCTCTCCTTTCCTCTTCTCCCCTGTTCTCCCCTCCCCCCTCTTCTCCCCTCCCCCCTCGTCTCCCCTTCTCTTCGTATTCTAAGGATTAATCATAATTAACCCCTTGTGACATCTTTGCAGAGAAATTTTAACACATAATTATCTCATCCACTCTGATCACTTATGTGAAGCGGGGTCAGAGCAGCCGGTTGGAAGGAGTAGAATACAGGAAAGGAACAAAAAAACATCCAATGAAGTACAATATATGGATTAGAATGGATCAAATATATCGTATATCAAAAGCCGGTGAATTATTTAAATGATAAAACATTGAATAAATCACTATAATAAGGATGTATATAATAAGGGGACTGTCAGGGCTGTGAGGAACCAGGTGTGTGTCTGATGGTGTGTGTGTGTGTTGTGTGTTCCCGGCCCAGGGTTCTTCAGAGCATGTGGAGCCTTCTCCTCCAGATGATCCTGGACACGGTGGCGGAGAACAGAGGAGTGCAGGAGGAGTTCTACAACCGCTTCCAGTACACCGTGGAGGTCAGCACCAACCGGGGCGCAGCTCTCCCGAGGATCTCAATGTCTTGCCCAGCCAAATTGCTGCCCGACCTCCCTAACCTGCTCCCCGAGTTGTATCCAGAAACAATGGGTTCCTTTGGATAAATATATTCTATAGGAAAATCTCTTAAGAAATCTTCACTCCTTACCTGCTCCTTAATGACATGCATCTGATCTTCCTGTGAGTCTCCTTGGATACCAGGGTCTCCTTGGGAGGGAGGGAGGGAGGGAGAGAGAGAGAGAGAGAGAGAGAGAGAGAGAGAGAGAGAGAGAGAGAGAGAGAGAGAGAGAGAGAGAGAGAGAGAGAGAGAGAGAGAGAGAGAGAGAGAGAGAGAGAGAGAGGGAGGGAGGGAGGGAGGGAGGGAGGGAGGGAGGGAGGGAGGGAGGGAGGGGAGAGAGAGAGAGAGAGGTTTCGTAACATACTGTAGAAAGTGAGAGAAAATGAGAGCGCTAGGGAGGTGAGATGTATATATATCAGTGGCGGCTGGTGGTTTTTAAAGTGAGGGAGGAAGGAATTGGCCTGCCATTGGCCTGCTTGCACTGTTGGTGTATGGTGGCATAAGAATGTGAGACTACAAAATAGCAGGGAGGGAGTTATGTGAACAAAATGTATACAAAGCCACCAGTGGCATCACTGTAATTTGAGAAGGAAAGGATGCAAAGCATATTAGTCAAATCAGGCCTACTATTGATTTGTAAAAGTAAATAAAAAAATCTGGGCCTATTATTGGGCCTATTTTTGCCCTCACTGACTGAAGTTATTTAGCTATGTTTATTTTCAGTTACAATTGCTTGTAATGCTACCAGTAAGTCATGCGTACCTAGCAAACCATGTAGCACTCACAACACTGACGGTGCCATTACTTCTGATGACCTTGATTTTGGGAAGTGGTCTACCTCTTTCTGAATGAATGGAATGGTTTTTGTAATAAGACGTTAACAATGTCCTCCGTTTCCAATGTTTCCATTGTGCATTTAGGATCTCGCTATCGCAGATTTCACTTACTCTGCGTCTCTCAGACTGAGCACCGCGGCAATGCAGACCGGGTTTGTTATCGACAGCGTTGCCAGATTGGGCAGATTTCCCGCCCAATGATAATTTTTCCAGCCTAACATGGTTAAAAGTAGCCCAATTGGGTGGGAAATCGGACCAATCTGGCAACACTGCTCAACATCCAGGGATCCTGCTTATTGGTTCATAGCGCAGACGGATAGATTTTTGCGCGAATCAGACCCCTTAAGGTCCCACCCACTCAGAGGAGGATTTTCCTCCTCTCTTCCATTGAAACCCATGTTATCCACCGGCCGCCAGTACTTTCGGGAAAATGAATGGGAGTGGACGGCGGCGGAGGGAGGACGTTCCTCCCTGAAGTAATTGTCAATAGGCGATAGGGGGTGCTAATGTCCCTTTACCCAGGGAAACGAACATTATATATTCAAAGGCAATAAAGTAGTCATATTTAAGGGCATTAATTCATTACAATAGTCGGGGCAATCTAAATGTTTTATTCTCAACAATGTTAGGGAGGATCTTCCTCCCTCTCCTCAATGGAGAAGCCTCCACTGATATATATATGTGTGAACTCTGTACTGAAAGGCTCATCATTATTCCCTGGCCAACATAAATCATCGAATGTACTAAATAAAGAAAAGATAAATTAAAATAATTTCTCCCCGGAGTCCTGGCAAAGACATGCCTGTTGGTTGGGGTCCTGTCAGGCAAATGCATCCATCAAGGTGGGGGAAAACAGCACTTCATGGATATTGGCAGTGTGCTCCGTGGGCGGGCTGGGCCCTCTGCTTTGGCACATGATTATCCCATTAGGCTGCATGGGGCTCCATCCTGTTAGCCTGATTGCTAGAATTCAGAAAAAACGAGACGGACACAAAATGTAAAATAAAAGGCCCTGGACTGCTAAGTTGTTTTTCTGCCGTTCTTCGCAAACACGGTTCTGTTTTCTCCGTTCTTTATCATGAATATGATTATAGTTATTATTATTCCAATGTGCCCTGCATGCAGACCCTGCTGCAGTTCTTCCACGCCGAGGGAAATGGCCTCACAATAGAGGACATGAAGAACTCAGACCACAAGGTAAGTGACAAACTAGCTTTCCCAGGGAAAAAACGTGCGATGTGGGTTGAGGTTGTCGTTGATTTTTCCTCTTATTTGTGTTTGTCCTTCACCGGCTTTCTCATCTGCTTTTTCTCCCAGGTCCTGGAAGAGGAGCTGAAAATGAACAAATGCTCGTCCTCTGAGTTGATTGAGCAGTACTTCCTGGAGAAGATCTCCCAGCAGGTAACCTAGTGCTGATATCGCCCTGGGCCAAACCAGCATCGATCCATGCGAAAGCCCTGTGCTTGAGCTCTGAGCTGCAGGAGTCTCCCCTTATTCTCCCCTTATGACCAGGTAGTACTCAAATTTACCAATGGCAGTCGACAGGTAGGTACATCTTGCTGGAAAAATAACATCTAACCATGGCTCTGGCATTAATTGGAATGGAGGGAGCAGGGTGGCCTAGTGTTTAGGGTGCCTCCCAAGCCAAAGGGTTCTGGGGTTCTCACACAATACTCTATGCTTGGAGACACCCTTGAACAAAACGCCCACTCCCTACCTATAAATAGAGAACTCATAGCTGTCAGTTTCATCTGGACAAAATGCTTTTGTAACTGCCGTGCCACTGTAATCTACGGACATGGTACTTAAAGAGCAGCCATTTTGGACAATAACAATCACAATCCCGTCTACCCTTTTCAGAGGACTCTGAAGCACACGCGCTTCGGCCGAATCAGTGTCAAGTGTTACTATGACGCCCCGGAGCAGCGTCTCACAGTGGAGATCCTCCACGCCGCTGACATCATCGCCCTCGACGCCAACGGTTTGGAACCATTTTTATTTTTATTTGTAGAATATGTTGCTTGAGTCCTTCAGAGGCCGTTCAGACGGTACCCTTGTTCAGTCCTGGTTCATAACCAGACACTCTTTGTGCGCCAGGTCTGAGCGACCCGTTTGTCATCGTGGAGCTGTGTCCCCACCACCTGTTCCCTCTGGCGAAGAGCCAGCGCACGCAGGTCAAACTGAAGACCCTGCACCCGGTCTTCGACGAACTGTTCCACTTGTGAGCTCCGTTTCCGTTCCCCTGTCGTCTGCTGTACAATAACAATGTTTATTTGACCAAATTTGGTATTTAGATCTGCCCATTATAACATCACAAGTGGACGTGTCCACCTAGATGTACGCTGGATCGATCAATCTACCAGCCTACCCAGTGGACTGTAGCAAACGTTGCTCATCTATCCGTCACACATCTAGGTGGACGCGTCCACTTGTGGTGTCATAAGGGGCAGATATTCAAAACGGCTTGTAACAGCTAATCTCACTCACACCTGGTAGCATGTCATGGGACCTTTAAGCTGTGGTGAGGAGCAGAGAGGCAGTCGATCTGAAAGCACCTCCACTAGGGGAACGTTTTGACAGCCTATCGATAAAGAACGACCCTGAAGCACTTGTCAACGTTTTTTATCCCATTTCCTCTTCCTTTGTGATTTGTGACCCCCCACCCCCCTCCAGCCAAGTGAGTCCCGAGCAGTACAGACACAGGTTTGCATGTCTGACCTTCACCGTCATGGACTACGACTGGCTCTCAACCAACGACTTCGCCGGGGAAGCCTTGGCCCCCCTCAGTGACTTCTGCTGGCCGGGGCGACCCAACGCATCGGCGACCGGCAAGAGCGTCCAGCCGGTCATCCTGCACCTCTCCCGCAACAAGCCCAGCGGTACCGCCACCACTTTGATTCATATTTGGTTTAGTTTTTTTCAACTCCTCTCTTTAGTCTTTTAATGTGATGTGTAAAGTGTCTTCAAACACTCAGAAAGGAGCTACATAAATTAATTGATTGATTGTTTTTTTTATTATTATGATTCTGACCTGCGGTGTCCTAGGCAATGTGTTCTTTCCCTCTCTTTGCTGTCTGTCTTCACTGTCCTGTCCATAAAGGCAGCAAAAAAAAGCACATACTTTATCAAAAACTGACTTGTACAATACATATATGGGAGCCGTCTCGGGGGGCAGACAGTAGCTATTGTTTTAAAACGTTTCTGTGCCAAATAAATCTTTCGTTTTTTCCCAAGCTAGTGAAAGAAAACAAATTACATTCATGCACCGTTATAACCATACGATTATAGTTAAATCTCCGATCGCTCTACAAGTATGGAGCGGAATTCACCCCCCATATACTTTGGGCTTTAGACTGAAACAAAGAAAGGAGGGGGTTCTCAATCCTTCGTCGAATCTTCAATCATTGCTTCTCCCCCCCCCCCCCCCCCCCCTTCTCATCCAGAGAAGCCAATCATGAGGATGCTGGAGGCACGCACTGGAGACAGGGAGGCACAGGAGTTGGTCCGCCGGCTGAAGGAGATCGAGAAGTCCATGGACGAGGAGTAAGGGGAAGGGGAGGCGGCGGGTCGCTCCCGTGGCTCTCCTCTGCAGCACGGCTTGCTGCTCCGACCGCATTTTGTGACCACGTGCTTTTGTACTTTGTTGTATCACGTATGCAATATATGACGTTTTTCTTTGTTTTCGTTTCTTATCAAAATCTATCGTACGTGCAGTCATGATTATGCCAAAATGACCACCGCGCAAGAAGCAAAAGAAGGGAGGCGCTGAGGTGGTCACCGTTCTCCGGAGACTGTGGAAGTGTCGCATCCCGTCACTGTGCGTCTCGGCTTCAAACTATATTCGAGAATCTAATGACTAGTTGATACTGAATGTTGCTAACTACTCTATTTTCTTTTTGTAAAGAGTTCATGGTTATCTCTGTCGTTTGTACAATCTTTGATATAATAGATTTAACTATTTTGTGGCAGTAGCTTACATGGAACAGTATTAGTCTCAGTAAGTATTGAATCTATACCTCATACGCGCTCGTGAGTTGTGAAGACACTGTTACAAAAACACATTTCTGAAGTTGCACAGGAACTAACTGACCCAGTATTGACCCACTCAGACGATCTTAGTAAACGGATTCCTAGAGAATAACGATATAGCAGGGTGTTTTTTGCAGGAGAAACCAGAGGTGTTTTCTTTGCCCTTTGTTAATCACAATACTAAAGGATGGACTGTCATTATTTTGAAAGCTGCTCTAAAAGCTGAAGTGGCTGGAGTGGAAGGCCATGGATCTCATTCAAGATGACAAGCCTGTGTAGCAGCATCAAGGGATAGCAACAAAGACATTTGTTTGCTGTAGAAGCTTCTTTTGAGAATGCCAGAGAGCACATGGGTAATCGGTTTATTATAATTTTGTCCTTTCACTGGACATAACATAATGGTTTGATACGATAAGGCATGTGAGCATTGGAAATGCTTACACACCATTGAAATGCAGTATAAACTGATTAAGGATTTACACACACGGCTTCTTGAAAGTAGATATTTCCTTATGTTTACAAGTGAAACATGATTACCATAATTCATTATAAACACATGATTACCTGCTAGCTATTTTGTTGAAAGCACAACATACATTTCTCAAGCTCACAAGAAACCATGGCTTCTCTTGCTTTCCAGACAAAGTAGCAATGATTTTTTTTATCGATTGCAGCTTAGCTAGCATGCTAAAAGTATATTAGCTTGCAAAGTTTAACTGTTTCTGATGTAGCATATGCAAGCAAAGAAAAAATAAATAGGAAAAATAAAATAAATCTTCAAAGAAATTCAGCAAAACAACAAAACATCGATATCTGGTGTTTTAATGTATTTTTGTTATTTTCGGTTTTATTATATTGTTGTTTATTGTTTTAATAATCACTGTTGTATTATATCAAGACAAAAATTATTGGTGGGGAAAGGTGCTTCTGTATCAATGGTTAAAGAAGTAAATGAAATACAGATGAGAAATGTTT
>NC_044049.1:8807512-8817512 GCF_902167405.1 Gadus morhua | reverse complement strand
GACTTATTGAAAGGGAAGTAATCCTGGCTAGACTCAAATGCCTCACGGGAATGTTTAATGACCTGTCTATGCCAACTGGGAGGATTTCAACTTTTAAAACTGTTGAGCTGGCCTGTTCTATCACGCCTGATCACATGAAATAGCCGAGAGGCTATACAACAGACATAAATGTCATCAGTTTTTTTCATCTACTGCACCATGCAGCATCCACAATGGTAACATTTACTAAAAACCCTGCTGAGCAACATACAAAACAGTAAAACCGATCCAAAAATGAAATCCTGTAAGCTCATGTTGTCCTCAACTCAAGTCCGGGGGGTACACCCTGAGTGGGGTTGCATTTCAAAACTTAAAAGAAACGAAAGAAAAAAAAAGGTTGACATGTTATGTTATGCAAGAAAAAAAAGTAATGGCCCACCACATATGTCCAACAGGATGGGCGGAGTCAAAGATAAAAGCTGAGCTGTGTGTCAGACAGCCCGGGTGCTTACTCTGGGCTTGTTTTGTTAGTTTAGACAGTGGTGGGTGGTGGTGGGTAGGGGGGTGGTGGGGGTGTGGGGGGTGGTGGTGATGGTGGAGGAGGAGGAGGGGTTGCTGCCTGGGACTGTGGGTTTTTGATCTCCTGGAATGCTGGCTGGCCTGATGGCTTTGGCAGAGACATTTAACAGCACCGGTGATCCGACAGTGTCTTATCTCTACTCAGACATCCCTAATCCCCACCCTCCCCTCACCATCCCACCCCTCCCCCCACACAGAAGTGATACACCGGTACGCCCACTGCCAATCCTATTCCCAGGCCCCGAATAGAATCAGGTGCTCTCTGCCTCCACTCTCTCTCACCCTTTGTCCCACCCTCTGTCCCTCTCTCTCTCATCATCCCTCTCTCTGTCTCCCTTTCTCTCTCACTCTCTTTCCCTCTATCTCTCTCCCCCTCTCTCAGTTTCTCTCTATAGCTCCCTTTCTCCCTGTCTATATCGATGCATCTCTCTGTCTCCCTCCTTCTCTCTCTCTCTCTCTCTCTCTCTCTCTCTCTCTCTCTCTCTCTCTCTCTCTCTCTCTCTCTCTCTCTCTCTCTCTCTCAGTTTATATCTGTGTATCTCTCGGTCTCTCTCCAGTCCCTCAGATAAAAGCATACCCACCTGTAGCTCTGTTGAATGGGTTCTCTGTGGCTCACTTGTTCAGATTGGCACCATGAAGGCCATTGATCCTTGTGTGTTGTCGTGGAAATGAACTTGTGAGCATGAAACACTTATTTTTATAAGGGCAGCTTGTGGAGAGGCAAAGTGATAATGTCAGATATCTGATCGTTGGGTGTGTTGTCTTGCTAAATATGTATTTTGAAATCTTATACTTCAGTGGTTTAACAACAAACTGCTCCCTTTTTGCCCCGCAAATTCATCTTTTACATTGACAATTAGCTCACTAATTAACTAGCTAATTAATTAACATTAGCTTATTTCATGGCTAAACACAAACTAAAAATTGTCTTCCTGTAAAAACGAAATAGACTCCTGGAAAGGAGAGGGTTTTACATAGAGGGATGCCCTAGGTTAAATGAGCTTGAATTCTGGGAAAATAAATGTATGAGTTAACTAGAAAATGAAAGAAAGTCCAACAAATTTTGAAAATCTGTGGTGAGTCATTTCTTGTTCAGCTTTCATAGTTCAAATACAATTGAAAGCCTGAGTCACAACCCTTCCTCTGTCCCCATGGGACTTTATTTCGTCCAAAAATAAGTGTATTACCGTGGGGAGTGACACATGATGCTGCTACTGAAGCATTGTGTGGCATCTGTTGAAAGCCCTTCTGTCTTCTGGAGTCAGAGATTACTAGTGCAATGACTCACCGCAGAAGAAGCACCTTAACAGTGTTGTCAGTTTGTGGTCTTTTGCAGTGGGGATGCTACTCTGTCATTTTACAGAGATTGTACCTTATTTCTTGCAGGGATCCCTCCAAGATCTCCATCTTTGCGATGTAGAGGCTGCACGTTTACATGAGGACACTAAGGAACATTTAGAAACTAAAGTAAATTGCCAATCATTACAAAACCTGAGATTATACTGTCTGTATGATAGCACTGCATTCAAAGTGTGGCACAAATTAGACGATCTATAGGCCTACAATCATTGCTGCAGAGGAAGCACAATACGTTTTTCTCCTGCATAAGAGAGCGGAGAAGGTATAATAGTGGGTGCATAAAGAGAGAAGCACAAGAAGTAAAAAACATCCAAATATAATATTTACATGATGTACCATTCTCTAAATTCCCCCCTTTTCACACATGGGGCCCTTTTTCAACGGTCTGAAACGCAAGTGAGAAGCGCCAAGCGCAAGTAGCTTTGTTGGCGGTTCTACGGCGATGTCGCTAGTTTACCGGCGCGAAAAATGACTCTTGTGCCCGGCGCATATCTAAAAAGGGTCTGTCTGAAGTAGCCTAATTACCCTTAGGTGTGGTTTGGGCGTAACGTGCAATAAACCAATGAGAGTGCCAGCTCCCATCCCCTTTAAGAACCATGAGCGCATTTGAATCTGATGAGTTGATATTTTGACAGCGCGTCTGCAGTCTCCGATGAGACAGATGCACATGAATTCAAAACTTCAAATGGCTCAGTTTATTGCCAAATAATATGGGCTAATTCACACAGGGAATAAGGTTTTCTTCCACAACTTCAGAAATACTGAGTCCTCAAATAAATTTCGGCAAAGAAACACGCGCAACACGCGAAACACACACACCCGCATTCATTCATTCTTTTTAACACTCACTCGCGGTAAAACAATGTTTTCTAACGATCCAATACTCATCAATCCTAGAAGTTATGGGCGTGTACACGGTGTCTGTGTCCAAAAAAATATGTGTTTGCTTTACGGTGTTTGCAGATGCATTGATTTAAAAGTACAACTTATTACCGTTGTATCAGCTGTTCTTTCCCAAATAATTTACCAAGAATGTGTGGCGCGAAGAGTATGTGGCGCAAGTGGATTCTGAAATGGCAAGATAGCACCAGGGAACGTCTGCGCCAGAGCACGCCTTGTCCTTTCGCCGAGCCGCCCCTTGGGGCGCAAGATCATTCCCTAATTTACCGACGCGTGGCGCAGGAGGGAAAAGAACTCTCTGCGCCAGTTGCAAACTAGCAACGATACATGCGCCAGTGATTAAGTCAATTGCGCCGGATGCAAGATAGGGCCCATGGTCCTACTTACCATGTGACAATTCTCCCATAAAAGGAAAATGGTCACAAGATTCTTACCATGTGACAAGTATGCCATAAAACAATAAACAATTTCTGAGAGGGACGCAACAAAACAAAAAAAAACACGTTTCACCAAATTCAAGCCCTCTCGTTCACGCCAAGTTAATTTATTTGGGCTTCAAACGCAAGACCAATGTTTTACAACCCTCACGCAATGCACTCAGCAGGGGAGCATTGTCCACCAATCCAAACAAATATCTGACCCCTGCTGAATCACAAGCTCTAGTAAGAGCAAGCAATCAACTTGAAATTAGTGTTTTGAGACTAGTGATCATTATTATTCACAAACATGACATACAATAACATAAAGGAGCTCTGGTGTTTGTAATGCAGAAATGTTCTGACAGAGAACACACTAATCATCTCAACAGTGTGGGCCAGGCGGAGATACAATTATCTGAAAATACAGCAAGCGATTCATAGATTCACTAGATAGGTAAAGGTAATCCGATTTCGGGATTGTGGTTCTACCGAGATTCCTAAAGGGGACATATTATGAAAACAACACTTTTCTTGGGATTGCAGTGTTGTCTGTGTTTGGGTCTCTGGTTCTCCCACACGCATAACAAACTTTGAAAAAAGTCTGTACATGATTTTTTGAGTGAGATATGCATTTCTGAAAAGTACCCCGCCTACATTTACCAAACGAGCGAGTCAGTTTCGGTGCCACCTCCTACGTAGGAAGGGGGCACATTTAAATATTACCTCCCACTTCCCCATCCCCCTCCAATTAGAACATAGCTAAGATTTTGTGGACCAGCGGGTTAGACTGCCGACCAGCGGGTCAGACTGCCGTCAAGCTCGAGCTCGACGGCAGTCCGGCAGCTCAGCTCCTGGAGCTCAATCCCATTCTTCTCCTCCATGTTGCAGTTCAATTTGGACTTCAGAGAATCAAGGCCTAAGTTCCTTTGCCCCAATTATTCTCAACCATGGCCGAGATAACTATGAGTCTTTACTTGTTGTGGAAGTACCAGAGAAGTAATGATTCATAATATCATCCGCGGCGCACATAGCTTTTGGCCATGATATTAGATGTAATATTATATAAATACCTATACATGATATAATAATATTATTATCATTATTATATTATATAGATATAGAGCTCCAGGAGTTCGCAAATGGCAACAATCACTTCTTCTCCATGCTGTGGTACTCTGACAGCTTTGCAGCTACAGACACCAGAAACAGCACATTCTGAAGAGACTAGAACAGAGGGGAATAGCGGTAGGCGAGATTTTTTTTCCTAAAAGCTATTTCCAACAAACAGCTTCAAAAACATGTTTTCGGGAACTCATATACTATGTTTACTTGTTGGGAAAACACCATAATACGTCTCCTTTAAAATAAGTTCACCAAATCAATAACAGTTTGAGTTGAAAGGATTAGTCGGAAAAGTAGACAAAATACTGACAGGGTTCGTAAGAATACTCAGATCCTGAAATGCCTGCGTCATTTCAGGTTTCACTTGTAGAGGTTTCACTTGTAGAGTTAATGCATTGCATGGAGATTTAGAACATGGACCAACAGTGTCTGCCTTATATAATCAAACACTGGTGACCATGTGACAAGTATGCCATAAAACAATAAACAATTTCTGAGAGGGACGCAACAAAACAAAAAAAAACACGTTTCACCAAATTCAAGCCCTCTCGTTCACGCCAAGTTAATTTAATTTGGGCTTCAAACGCAGACCAATGTTTTACAACCCTCACGCAATGCACTCAGCAGGGGAGCATTGTCCACCAATCCAAACAAATATCTGACCCCTGCTGAATCACAAGCTCTAGTAAGAGCAAGCAATCAACTTGAAATTAGTGTTTTGAGACTAGTGATCATTATTATTCACAAACATGACATACAATAACATAAAGGAGCTCTGGTGTTTGTAATGCAGAAATGTTCTGACAGAGAACACACTAATCATCTCAACAGTGTGGGCCAGGCGGAGATACAATTATCTGAAAATACAGCAAGCGATTCATAGATTCACCAGATAGGTAAAGGTAATCCGATTTCGGGATTGTGGTTCTACCGAGATTCCTAAAGGGGACATATTATGAAAACAACACTTTTCTTGGGATTGCGGTGTTGTCTGTGTTTGGGTCTCTGGTTCTCCCACACGCATAACAAACTTTGAAAAAAGTCTGTACATGATTTTTTGAGTGTGATATGCATTTCTGAAAAGTACCCCGCCTACATTTACCAAACGAGCGAGTCAGTTTCGGTGCCACCTCCTACGTAGGAAGGGGGCACATTTAAATATTACCTCCCACTTCCCCATCCCCCTCCAATTAGAACATAGCTAAGATTTTGTGGACCAGCGGGTTAGACTGCCGACCAGTGGGTCAGACTGCCGTCAAGCTCCCCCCGCTGGAGCCGCCATACGGCGGCTCCAGCGGGGGGAGCTTGACGGCAGTCCGGCAGCTCAGCTCCTGGAGTTCAATCCCATTCTTCTCCTCCATGTTGCAGTTCAATTTGGACTTCAGAGAATCAAGGCCTAAGTTCCTTTGCCCCAATTATTCTCAACCATGGCCGAGATAACTATGAGTCTTTACTTGTTGTGGAAGTACCAGAGAAGTAATGATTCATAATATCATCCGCGGCGCAAATAGCTTTTGGCCATGATATTAGATGTAATATTATATAAATACCTATACATGATATAATAATAATATTATTATTATTATATTATATAGATATAGAGCTCCAGGAGTTCGCAAATGGCAACAATCACTTCTTCTCCATGCTGTGTTACTCTGACAGCTTTGCAGCTACAGACACCAGAAACAGCACATTCTGAAGAGACTAGAACAGAGGGGAATAGCGGTAGGCGAGATTTTTTTTCCTAAAAGCTATTTCCAACAAACAGCTTCAAAAACATGTTTTCGGGAACTCATATACTATGTTTACTTGTTGGGAAAACACCATAATACGTCTCCTTTAAAATAAGTTCACCAA
Organism: Gadus morhua; assembly: GCF_902167405.1. NCBI lineage: Eukaryota > Metazoa > Chordata > Actinopteri > Gadiformes > Gadidae > Gadus > Gadus morhua. The sequence continues at coordinate 8,811,297 of NC_044049.1, read as the reverse complement.
ATCAATAACAGTTTGAGTTGAAAGGATTAGTCGGAAAAGTAGGCAAAATACTGACAGGGTTCGTAAGAATACTCAGATCCTGAAATGCCTGCGTCATTTCAGGTTTCACTTGTAGAGGTTTCACTTGTAGAGTTAATGCATTGCATGGAGATTTAGAACATGGACCAACAGTGTCTGCCTTATATAATCAAACACTGGTTTTATCCCTGTCGGCACATCAGGCCTCAGCAGCTTGAATTGTGTTCAGTCCAAGTTAAACATCTGTATCTGATTCCCAGAATCGTTGCCTTTTCACTATTCCTTGAATATATACAGTACAGCCATCGACGTTAAAAGGCTAGGCCTACTAAGCCCCAGACTTCATGTCCCAGACATGAGTTTAGACGCCTGTCACTACACAGTTAAATCCAAAAGTATAACTTTTAACTCACAGTACCCAAGACTGTTTTTCCCACTTTATCTTATTCAGGATGGCATGTTGCACTTTGTCTTTCAGACAGATAAATAATAAATTGACCTGATTTACATTTGACAAAGCTCACACAACCATTTACAAATTAAGACCACCACAGCTCACAAATACAAATGTTCAGGGTTTTAATTTTTTTTCATGGCCTGTTGGACATGGGTGTGCGGGAACGTGTGTGTGTGTGTGTGTGTGTGTGTGTGTGTGTGTGTGTGTGTGTGTGTGTGTGTGTGCGTGTGCGTGCGTGCGTGCGTGCGTGCGTGCGTGCGTGCGTGCGTGCGTGCGTGCGTGCGGGCGGGCGGGCGGGCGGAAGGGAAGCAGGTCGCAGGTGCCTTGGTCCCGGCGGTGGCGTCCCTGTAATTAGGGCCCTTCAGAGGGCTGCCCGTTCGCCGCCCGCCACGCTAATCAGACCGGAGGAGTGAGGAGAGAGAGAGACAAACACAGCAGGTCTATTGTGGATCCCGCTTCCTCCACCCCATCCTATCCCCCCCCCCCCCCCCCCCCCCGACATCATATAGATGATGTCGGACAGCTCGCCCCAGTGGAATGCCAGCGGAGCCGTGATTAGAGCAGCGCCGGTGGATCTCTCCCCCCCCCCCCCCCCCCCCCCCCCCTCCGTGAAGGATTCAACCACAGCGAGGAGCGTGAGCCCCGGTTCCCCGGTCTCCCTCGTCACCGTGATCAGCACTGCGTGGTTGGATATGACATCGTTGTGCGCGCGCGTTGCCGACGAACGCGCTCCTGTTCCCACCGCCTTGTTCACACTACATGCGCCCGTCAACGGATGACTATGTGACAGACAGACAGACAGACAGACAGACAGACAGACAGACAGACAGACAGACAGACAGACAGACAGACAGACAGACATATTATATGTGTGCATATATTATATATGGCGATGTTTGTGTATAGGCCTATGCATATTATTTTTGTAATATATATATTTTTTTTTTATTGTCAACTATATGGATAACAATAGAAATAGAAATAAAAGAAAACATATTTATAAATATACATAAAGCATATATATATATATATATATTTATATACAATAAAACACAATAACATATCATCATTTCATATTCAACAGTAATATATATATATAGTTTAACGTAACTCTCTTTGTTTAACCGATACAACGCCCCCATGATGCACAGCGATGAACGCCGTCGGCTAACCCCTATGAGCTGTGTCTGATGTACGGAGTGCTCTTGTGATGTGGCTCGTCTGACGATGTTTGTTTATTCCAACGAGGAGGAAGGAGATAAACGTCTACCGCGCCGGCAGTATCTCCCCCCCTCTTTCCGGGGGGCTTCTGCGGCAATTAAAACATTCATCAGGCGGTGAATGCGAACCCGGGACAGGGCAATGTTCCGCCGAGATCTTCTGGGAGGCCACAGTTGTTTGGAACTGTGGTCTAGTGTAGATCCTTCCTTCGGGGCGTTTAATGAGGAAAAGGACGAATGTATGGGAATCAGTCGATTGGTTTGTCTTCATGATTACAGGGTCATCATTGTTAATACGGTTATATATAAGTGACGCTAGTATCTAGCATCCCGTATACATTGTATTTTGAGCAAAAATGTGCAGTCCCTTGTGATACATTTTCCTCCCTGTTTTCCAATAGTTCATACAGCAGAGCCAAACTTGCTGCGAGCACTTTTAAAAAAGCCCCCTCCATTCTGCTATACCACCCACGAGTCCGTATTTATTGTGTTGCGGAGGGGACCACCATCCTAGCGTTTATCCGTGGCCATCCGCAGTGTTCTTCTGTCCTCAGACCGAAGGTCTAATATCCTTTGGTTTAAAGGCCTTCCTTATCCCCCCCCATGCTCTCATTGTGGTGGGGAGTAATCTTTACTTCATTTCCTAGTGCGGTGGGCCCCTACGGGGGCCTCCAAGGGTCAAGTGGTCAGCGGCACAGCCACAGTGTATACAACGGCCTTTTGATGGCGTCGATTGGCCACTAACCAACAAAGAACAGCGTCTCCATGGCGAACGTCGGTGAAAGAGGAAGAATGTGACGGTTTTCCCTGGTCTATTTTCCGCCGGTTCAACGCGGGGTCAGTAGACGCCTTTGAATCCTTTGATCGGAGACGCCGGGCAAAGTCATGTGTGGCTATTTAGTGATGGAGTATACACTTTGTTTCATCCAAAGTGACTTAGTTACCGCTGACCTTAGAACAGAAAAACATGTCATTGAGAAGCAGGTTAGATAAGGCATCAGGGATAACCTAAAAGCAGACTGCAGATGCCTGGAATCAAACCCAGGACCTCACAGATGAGATGAGTAACATAGCCACTATTAGACCATCCTGCTGATGATCCTGATAACCTTTATGGAAGCAGTAAGTGAAAGACTGAGGTTCCCAACAAGATCTGAACGGATAAACTTGATACGAGAAAGACCACACAGAAGGAAACCAATAACAACGCCAAATGGAGCACATGAGACTGCATCTCACATTCATCCTAAACTCTTAGAATGTAAAAGGCTTCCTTAAGTATATGCACGTCTTTGAACTGTTTGGCTTAAGCTTCTTTAAAGTGTGCTGGCTTTAATGGTGCGCCAACTATTCAGTTAGCTTGGAGGAGTTCCAGTAAGTTGACCCAAAAGGCCCTAGTGCTATACATTACACTGGGCCGCAGTGTGTGGAGCCTTTGCTAAGCTAATCGTGCGGCTGAATCTCCCCACTCTATCTCTCCACAAAAGCTAATCCCTGTAAAGAATTGTTTAACTTAACTGTACTAAGATAGATTTTACGTAATACTTTTAAATTGGGATTCTTGTACCAGGTATTGGTTTAAGTCCCAATAGAGCTCGAGGCGATATGAGGCAGAAGATAGAAGGAGACATTGCAGGCTACTTTAGCTTTCTTTTCATTTAGCTCTTTCAGTGTGAAGCCGCTTCTTCCTAACGTGTCTATTCCTGTGACGTTCATGGCTTCTGATTGGAGGCTCCTCGAAAAAACTGTGGGAATGTACCAAACGGTCACTCCCAAAGGGGAACAAGTGAATGTGATTCCAAAAAGGGCCCATTCTGGGTCACAGTGTAGTGCGGGTACAGTTTGTTGTATCGTACAGGCGGTCCGCTGAATTACTTCTGGCTCTCATGCTCTGAAAGTCCCCCCCCACAAAATAAATGGCCAAAAAAGTGGAATTCTCTCTGAGGGAATACACTCTGAGGAAACATATGCTAGGGATAGGGTTGAGTGTGTCGGTTGGTTGTTGTTGTTTTTATATGACACGGGGGGGGGGGGGGGGGGGGGGGGGGGGGGGGGGGGGGGGGGGGGGGGGGGGGGGGGGGGGGGGGGGG